>NC_137614.1:7208375-7440875 GCF_963280865.1 Gymnoscopelus braueri
ACAATATAACTTCCAAAATGTTCGTCTTAAATACTTAACAATCACTCCAACTTCTGCCCATCATCTTTCCAGATTAGCTCAGGTTTTTGTGATTGCATTACATCAAATAAAGGAACCCTCGAATCATCATAAAGTGTACAATAAAAAACATCTTTCACTACATACCATTGATATAAAATGGGTTGTCAAGGGCATCACTCTGCTCCACACTGACTGGGTTTTTCATTTCACAAAACAATGTTTCAACCTTCTTCCCTTCCTCATTGTTGATGATCCAGTTTGCAGGGTTCTGTCCAGAACCAGACACCATCCATTCCCCTTGATCTTTCTTCCAGCGATAGGTGACCGGACCTGAATCCGTGATGTTCCCTCCTTCACAGACCAGTGTGCAGCTGGTAGAGTTAGATGTACAAGGTTCCTTGATCACCACCGCTGGCTTTGGGACTTTCTCTGTTGGGGGAAGAAAGAATGAACAATGTTCTTGTGTGATTATGTCCATTTGTGTCTGATGTGTTTTGTTTGTCTTGTAGATTATAGATTATGTATTTTATCACACTATGCTGCTGTAACGCCTCAAGTACATTACATTACATTACATTACAGTCATTTAGCAGACGCTTTTATCCAAAGCGACTTAAAATAAGTGTATTCAACATAGGTAGGGAACGAAAACTACTAATCACCAGAAGTCTTTAGTGCATTTTCTGCAAAAACAAGCAACCAAGAGTATACCTAGCGCTAAGGTAAAAGTGCAATATATCAGCTACCTATTTCCTTAAACAGATGAGACAAAATAGCTAAATCAAATGAGCATGAGCTAAAACAAATAAGTGTATCGACTAAACAAGATCAAATAAACAATACAACAATAGAAAACAAGCGTTCGTACAACTAGTTAACAACAAGTAGGTCAGGCAGAGAGGAAGGGTAGTGTTTCCTGAAGAGGTGGGTTTTCAGCCTGCGGCGAAATATGGGCAGTGACTCTGCTGTCCTAACATCAGTAGGAAGTTCATTCCACCACTGTGGGGCCAGAACAGAAAAGAGTCGTGACCGTGTGGATCGGCCAGAAGGACCCTTGAGTGACGAGGCAATCAGTCGCCCCGAGGTGGCAGACCGAAGTGGTCGGGCAGGGGTGTAGGCATCGACCATAGCCCGGAGGTAAGAAGGAGCTGTTCCTTTCACTGCCCTATAGGCTAGCACCAGGGTTTTGAACTGCAAGTATATCTCATCTCTCATCTCATGTCAAAGCTTATCGTGGATATGATTCACTGAAAGTATTGTATTAAGAACAGAATATTGTCTGTCGGGTGGAAACCTCATATGTCCAAAACTGTTACTTTTCAGAATTCAAATTCTAAAGTATAAAAAGTAGCAGATCTACAAGTTCGAAAGGCGCAGCGTTGTCGATCTGCTCATTTTGATACTTTTGTGTGACACTGTATAGTGTGTTCACAGAAGAACAAATGAAAGCATGGTGAAAGGTGTCTCCGTTTGGTACTTCTAATCTAGGAGGATTAAACATTCAAACACAGCTGGCATTGTAGTGACACATCCAGTGTTAAACAGTTGGCTGTGGATGTAATTCACTCCGCTATGTATCTGCACTGTTATGGTTAAAACCGAGTACCGGACATAAGTGTACTGAAACATATGTATATTATGATGGATAGAAGTACAACACATACTGTAAACATAACATGTATCCTTCACAGGACACAATTCACACTTACTGATCACTTGAACATAGTAAGTCTTGCTCTGCACGCGACCATTTATCTCCACAGAATATTCTCCACTGTCTTCTATGGTCATATTGTTGACCACCAACTTTCCAGTGTCTATATTCAATTCTGTACGGTTTATATATGTCCCGTAGTAATCCACATCAGGACCAAAGGCCACATCCCATTCTGCCGCCTTGTTGGGGCCATGTTTCCACAGGATGCCAGTGATGTTAACAGAGATAAGATCTGGAAGCAAATTAAGGACCGCTCCCAGTGGAAGGTACATGTATCCTGTGTGGAGAAAACGATCAAATTGAACAGTTATAGGAATCAATAATGAGATTTAGTAGAATAAACCAAAACTCAACCATCTCTACAGTAGCACACATATAGTAGCAGTCAAATATGTGTCATGTTCACTTCAGTATATCGTTGCTGTCCAGTGGTAACCAGCTAACTCCATTTTCAGCTTCTTTTTTTTTCATAAATCAACACTATTGAACACCCTTTACGTCTGTGTAAAAAAAATATATTTTTGAACCAATGAAAAGTATCAAAAAGCGCCTCTGACAAAACCTCCCAACTCCATTGGATCCTCAAACTGTCCGTCAGACCACGCAACTCCACCTCCTCTCCTCCTGCTGCACAGCGCAGTGAGTGGCAGAGCGCACACAGACAGAGAGCACAGGTCTGCTGCGGACATAAACAAACTGTATTACTACGCAGGGGTTTTCCCCCGTAGTCTGTTAAAACTATGCAGTGTACCTTTTTATCAAACTTAGCACTGACGCTAATGTTATGAAAACAAGTAATTCTATTTCTAAAATCTATTAAGTGTTTAATGAGGAGAGAAATATGTGACAAGAAATGAGTTCATAGCATTTCTGTCGTGCTAGTTCTACTGAAACTCCAACTCTGTGAAACCCTCTTTGCAGAAGTTATTGTAATATTTAAAGTCCTGTTTATTATTGTAGACCTTTAAGTTAGCATTAATTCACACGTTGTGATGCATTGTGAGCTTGGAGATCCATTGTTAGCTTTTGGGAATTTAGACCCATTTGAAACCTCTCCCTCAGCAGCGATTGGAGCTATTGTCAGATGATCGGACTCCTAACTCCACTTAGGCTGGATTTCTGCTCGGACAAAACTCCTAACTCCACTTGAGCTGGATTTGGGTAAAGTGTTGATAATATAATGACACATGCAAGTATCTGACAATATATAAAGTCACTCTACCAACTTTGATGAGGCAGTATTGCTTTGTTTAAAAAAATATAAGGTTTTCTTCATTTCCTGAAAAATGAGCGTTTTGGAGTTAGCTGGTTGCTGCTGGTTGCTGAATATTGTCCTTCACAGGACAATATTCAAACTTACTGATCACTCGAACATAGTAAGTCTTGCTCTGCAGGCGACCGTTTATCACCACAGAATATTCTCCACTGTCTTCTATGGTCATAGTGTTGACCACCAACTTTCCAGTGTCTTTATTAAGTTCTGTACGGCCTCTATATGTCCCGTAGTAATCCACATCAGGACCAAAGTTCTGATCCAATTCTGCCACCTTTTCGTGGCCATGTTTCCACAGGATGCTGATGTTAACAGAGTTAAGATCTGGAAGCAAATTAAGGACCGCTCCCAGTGGAAGGTACATATATTCTGTGTGGAGAAAACGATCAAATTGAACAGTTATAGGAATCAATAATGAGATTTAGTAGAATAAACCTAAACCCAACCATCTCTACAGTAGCATACATAGTATGCAGTCAAATATGTGTCATGTTCACTTCAGTACTGTATATACCATAGTGGAATATGAAAAACTTCATATAAAAAGACTTTTATGAAATAAAACACAATGTTTACATTGTAGCTCTAAAAGGGAACGAGTGTGATCACCACTTATCACCCCAGTAACCACAAGCTATAGAGCTGAAATAAAGGTTATGATGATGCTCCATTTCAGAGTAGTGTAAAAATGAATAGGGCATACTCACACACACACACACACACACACACACACACACACACACACACACACACACACACACACACACACACACACACACACACACACACACACGTTGTATTACTGTCTCATTCCAGGGTATTAGCTTGTGATGTGTAGAACAGTTACATTTTGACTTTTGTACTGATTGGTGGTCTGAAGGCTACTTGTAGTTATCTTAAATAATCTCATGAACCTTTAGGCGTTTATTTGTTTTCTTTAGTCAGAGAACATGAAACAGAATGAGACAGAAATATCTCTCTTAAAGGGATATTTCACTTTCAAACATATGTTTGTGGTCATTTTAACCGTAACGTCTACTCAGGCTTTTGTGTTTCACCCCAGACAGTTGCTTGATTCAGTATTTAGAATATTTGATATACATTTAATCAGACACGCCCCCTTCTTACACAAACCCATTGTAACTTCAAACTCCATTTTAACCATGATAGATTCATTGAAAACACCCGTCCTTGGTTCTGGTGACTCACACTGCCCTTCTAATACGTGACGTTTTCGATTACTTTTTTCATTCGTTTTATTTTATTATTTGAAAACTTTAGTTACAATTTACTTTGTAGATGTAGCAGACGGATGAGCTTGTAGAAAGCTTGTTTGCTTTTTTCAAAAAACATTTTTAAACATTTTTTAAAGATTTGTGAAATGTCTCATGCAATGAGTACTTTAACATTCGAACTGTAAGTATGGACTTCATTATTCACTTTCTATGAATCTAAATCAATTATACATCCATTTATTTATGTGTTGAGATGGATTGTGGTTGAATTAACAGGATGGCTTTTCTCACACTATACTACCCATAATCTAATGCATTGTCTCACCTTTTGTTTGAGCAGCTCCACAACAGACCAGGATGTACACCACTGTGTGGAGAGAGAGAGAGAGAGAGAGAGAGAGAGAGAGAGAGAGAGAGAGAGAGAGAGAGAGAGAGAGAGAGAGAGAGAGAGAGAGAGAGAGAGAGAGAGAGAGAGAGAGAGAGAGAGAGAGAGAGAGAGAGAGAGAGAGAGAGAGAGAGAGAGAGAGAGAGAGAGAGAGAGATACAGACATAGAGAGAGAGAGGCAGAGAAAGAGAGAGAGAGGGGGGATGCACGACAAAGACAAATGAGAATGTGGCGTGTGTGTGTGTGTGTGTGTGTGTGAGAGAGAGAGCGAGCTCTCTGTGGTGCTTTTTTCATAGTGGAGATGTGGTTTTCTTTGATGTAAATGTAAGTGTAAAGAGTCAGATTTAATGTTTTCCTCTCCGACTTCCTGTTTCTCTCAATGTTTCACTCTCTTTCTTTTTCTCTTTTTTTGTATTTCTATTTCTCTCTTCCTCTCTTTTTCATGCATTTTCTATGTTCTATTTGGATTAAATTTAATCATCCCACCTGAAAATGTATTTTCTGTTTACTAAAGAGCTGGAGAGACCCCTTTTACTGATTACTATCACAATATAGAGCTATTTAACACTGTTACTGAACAAGCAGTATAGCAATGATTATTACTGTAAATTTTTCACAAAAAAAATAAAAATAGAACATTTTGTTTTAGCCACAAAATATCACAACACCTCTATGTCAACTTGAGGGGTCAAACATTTTTCATCATTCTGAATCCATTGCAAGTTTTCACCAAAACCCACTCCTTGGTAGGAAAACAACCTGGCCCCATTTTTCACAAATGCTTGTTTTGTCTGAAGCTTTATAACAGCAATGGGGGAGAAGTGAACAGCCCAGGACTCTCTGGGCCATAATGATAAGTCAATGGGAACCCTTGGGAATATTACTGGCTATTACAAGCCCATTTTAACACACAGGGACCTGGAAACAGGTCATCAACATTTATTTTATTTTATTTTTTTATTGGATCTTATTTTTTACATTTTCAAAAATATATATTAAAAAGAAATTGAAAGAACATGACCCCCTCTCGCTTGAGTAAGGTTACAAGTAAGTATACATTTTCAGCCTGAACATAAAAACACTAAACATTCACTCCATCATTTTAATAACATTGTTTTGTTACAAAATAGGGATTTATGTTTGTTAAATAAATGTAAATGAAAAAAGTGCAAAACGTGTTAGTGAAAAGAAGCAGTGTTATCGGTAGCCCTGAAACATGACTGTCAGACGAGCGTCATGTGAACCATGGCTATGTTATCGGATAGTCTGTCTGGACTAGATACAATTTAATGTTTAAAAATAACTAAAATAAGACAGAAATAAAGTACTCACATGCTATTGTCGAGTTTGATGTGAATGTCATCGTGACAAAATGACGCAGTTTGACTCCTCTGCTTCTGGTTTTGGCTCAAGCATCTATTGCCTGTCCACGCACCCACCAAGGACAGCAACTCATTTAGAAACCAGAGAAGATGAACAATCTAGAATAGTAAAAGTAAATGTGTAAAATACATACTTCATAAACTTTGCATCTCCATATTTCAACTTATGTTTTTTCGTAAATCAATTTCCTACTACTTCATCATACAAGAATGTCGCACAAGTGTCGAGTGTCGAGTGCTCGGGTGGCGCAGTGGTAAAGTCCCTGCCCACCACCACAGAGGTTGTGGGTTCAAATCCACCGTGGTGTACATCCGGCTTTGTCGAGCGTCTACACAATACACAATTGGCACATGTTCGGGGGAGGGAAGCCGGGCGGGGGGGAGGGTGATATTGGTCATTGCACGTACTCCTACGGGCTGGGGGGCGGCACCTGTCAGCGGGGAGTGTTGGGCGGGAGGAGTAGGACGAAGGCTCTACGTCCTCCTGGTGGGGGCTCCTCACTGGCAGGTGAGTCAGTAGGATACGACAGCAGTGACAACACAGAAATGTGTGTGGGGAGGAATCAATTGGCATAACGTCTAAGTTGGGGAGAAAAAGGGGTAAAAAATAATACTCTAAATTAAAATACGCTACTCTAAATAACACAACCCCTCTTAATGTAAACCACTGTTTAATTCATGTTTTAAGTCTTGTAGCCTGTCTAGTATTGTACTGTATTGTAGTATTGTATCTTTTTAAAGTCATTATTAAAAGGTTTAGGAATGGAGTTAGGGATGTGAAAGATTTCTAGAAGATAATAATGTAAATAATGTAGCTTTTTTTAAACGTGGAGCAGAGTGGTCCAGTCGTTTTGAAAAAGTAATTAACAAGAAAGTAACATGCAAAACCTGCCATGTTGCGCGTGCGTGCGTGCGTGCGTGCGTGCGTGCGTGCGTGCGTGCGTGCGTGCGTGTCTCTCTCTCTCTCTCTCTCTCTCTTCAGGCATGTATCTGTTGTATTCTGAACTAATTGGACTATGACACACAAAGGACACTAGAGGGAGTCAGAGCTCCATAAATAAACGTTCTAAGCAACAGTTCAATGAACAGTAATATCCTCCATGCTGGAGATCAGTGCTTCTCAATGTGGGGTCTGGGGACCCCCAGGGGTCCTTGAGGAGGTTCCAGGGGGTCCCTAGAGAAATGGGATAATACAAAAAAATAAAAATAAAAATGTTGATGAAAAAGAAAAAAAGAAACCTCACAAATAGACCTGGCACAAAATATTTTCAAATTGAGACCAGACCTGGATCCCTGAACAGGCCTGTGGGACCCAGGCCCAGGGGTCCAAAGGTCAGGGTCCCAGGCCCAGGGGTCCAAAGGTCAGGGACCCAGACCCAGGGGTCCAAAGGTCAGAGACCCAGGCCCAGGGGCCTAAAGGTAAGGGACCTAGACCCAGGGGTCCAAAGGTCCCCGAAGGACCTCAGCCTCCTCAGAGGTGTCAGTCCAGTTCCAGTCGTTTGTTCAGGTTGAGAAGCACTGACATAAAGGGCCTTTCACCAGCTCACCGGTTTTATTTAAAATTAAAATAAATAAAAAACAGACCGTATTGCTCTTGGAGTGACACACTGATATTAAAAAACATTTAACCACTTAAAGCCAACACACGTGTTGTGAGCTTGTAGATCTGCTATTTTCACTATCTTTGTAAATAGGGCTTAAATGGTTAATTCATAATGTACTTTTTTTCCCTTCCTAGAAATGTAGTGGAGTCAAAAGTACAATATATGTGTTTGAAATGTAGTGGAGTGAAAGTCTTAAGTATCAAAAAATACAAATATTAATACTCAAGTAAAGTACAGACACTTAAATGAATGGCATTGTTACTTTATAGAACCTTACAGTTATGTCATTTTATATTACGGTATGTAAATATGTACATATTTTCCTGTAAGATGCAGTATGACACAAGGAAAAGAAAGGAGAGAATTTCAGATTCCATAAGGACAGATTGAAACATTCACCAAAAATAGCAGGTCTACAAGCTCACAACAATTGCTGTGAGCTTGTAGACCTGCTATTTTTGGTGTTGATGGAAAAAGAACCGCACCAAGTATAGTAGGCTACAGCGCATCTCAGGTCTGTTTTTAAGTACAGTATAGAGGGTCTAAGTGGTTAGACCAATAAAGTGGTTTATTGATAAATAAAAAATGCTATCAAAGTATCCTGCAGTGCCCCTGGACTTGCATCATGACACCCATAGGGTGTTTGATTTATTTTATTTTATTGTATTTATTAGATGTCATAAAATAAAAACACATGTTTATCAGAGAAACTTCAAGTATATAAACGCAACAAAGTCGTGAGACTTAGCCTATTTCCATTGTGGTCCTTGGTCTGAGAGAAACAATACATTACAATACCTTATCTGATACTTATTTCCATTGTGGTCCTTGGTCTGAGACAAACAACAACAAATAATAACAGGTGGCACAACAATGTAAATAAAACAATCTAGAGCTACACTGGAGAGAAATGAGACAGACTCCAGTCACTTTCAGTTCAGAGCCCTGCAGAGGGCAGGTGTGTGTGGCAGAAACCAGCTAACTCCAGCTTTTGCATTTTTTCCCACAAATCAGTTGAACACACACACAAAACCAACTCCATTGGATCCTCAAACGTTCTGCTATTCACCAACCAAGAACCAAGGATGTTCTACAAGTATATCTACATAATTGCAGTATTGATACTTTTACTTAAGTAAAACATTCGAGTGCTTTTTCCACCACTGGTGAGGCAACAATAAATAAAAATACATTTATTGAGTGCTGGCTGTATTATTTTTCTAATGTTAACCCCAAATGCATTTTAATAATAGACAATAATCTGACTGTAACAGTAACATTCACCTACTTACAGTCCAAAGAGACACCATCCTTAAAAATAAATGACCATGACCATGTGGAAGAATATTGTTTTATCATCATAAGTATGGGTCTGGAAACGGCATATATATATGAATAATGAAGCGGTTATATGAATCTCCATGCATTACTACATGATGTGAACATTGGTCACATGGTCAGGTGGTGATTATGGATGTATGATGGCTTTTGTTCCTTCTAGTTGAGAGTAGATTTTCAATCAAATAGTCTATAAAATATTGTTGGTAGGGCTGGATTACTGAAATGATAATGATTTAAAGAAATGGTGCAATATCTATATGATCTGAAATTGAAAACATGTCTTGTCTTGTCTTCCCCTCCCTCTAGATATCAGTAAACATTGGGATAAGATTGCTCTTGACTAGGCTACCATACAAGTTTAAAAACATAATTTAAAGCAATAAACAACATCAACAGGCCCGTTAACCAAATTTACAATATAACATAAAAAATTGATCAACCAGGCAGGTTACATTAGTGAATTTTATGTTTCTTATAAGACATCGAATTTAACTACGTTTCAGTGTGCTATATAAATATTGTGATCGATGCATTTATTGATGACTAATGACCACAAAACGCAGTTCTGTCTCTGTGTATAATGCATTCAAATGGACAACCAGAGGACTTCTAGGAACTGATTCATGTCTACATCTGTTGACATGACGATCAACTATTTTGGACTTCCGTTGTCGCCAACTCTCTTTCCACCACTCTGAGCTTGTAGATATGCTATTTTCTGTACTTTTGTATAACACTCTTGTATGATGAAGGGCAATAATGTGTGGAAAAACATACATTGAAATGTGGAGATACAAGATTTCTGCAAAACTTTGGCCCATCTGTAACCTCACTCATTGATTTAGCTAGATGGGTCAAAGGAATTAGACTGGACACAAACAATGGTGATTCGTTCAACTCAAGCTCATGAATATCAAAATATACTTAGCCTATGTATTCAAAAGTCTGTTAGTGAATTTATTATGAAGGATGTCCTTGTCATCACATAAAAATGTATTCAGTATAGTGAGAGATGACTACTCAAATTAAACAAAGTTTGGCAAACACTAATTTTAATACTAATACTGTGAAATGTCTGCAAATGTTTATTATAAACATGTCTATTTAACAATTCCTGGCAGTAAATTGAACATAGAATAACAAATATGTTGAAGAAATAGAAGAAATGTACACATGACATAAATTAAAGTAAACGTTCATTTTAACATAAATTAATGATTTATTCGATTAAAGATGGACCATGTAACTTTCCTGTTCCAACCCGGATCTGAACCCTGGTCTCCTGTGCAAGTGCTGACATTTTTATGTCTGCTTTATTGCACAGGGGATACATTGAAGTCAACATTTGTGTCAAACCAGAAACAGGTGGTGTCAAAGGCCATGTTTCACCTAGACACAGGCTCTAAATGTCTCAATAGAAGAACAGGGAGACCAAATACAACCACCCCAATTGTATAAGTTATATAGTTATAAGTTGTATATATATGTTATACTTAACATACTCTACCATACATTAAAAAAGGTACATAGTGCCACTTTAAGTAAAATAAATTACATGTTTATTAACAAAATATGTTTAGCTAGATTTGAGTTGGTATGGAGTCTGCATAATTATGTAACAGTGTCATTTATATAGTATGTTTAACTTTAAAATATAATTATATAATTACACAAATTGTGTCACTGTTTCTACTTGACTGTCTGGTCTCCAGGGTTGGTTTATATATGATATGATAATGATGATGATTATTATAGTCATCATCATCATCATATCATTATTATTATTATTGTTATTGTTATTATTTTGTCTAAAACTCCTTTGCCCCTCCTCCTTCTGTCCCTGAATAAGATTCTTGACACACCTCTCCAGTTTTGATTTCCTCATCGGAGATAGGTGGGTGTCTGAGTTCTTTGTATAACAAAATAAGAATTATTTGGGGTTGTGCTTAAATTCATGTCATGTGTGTATAATTTTGCAGCACTGCTTAATGTATATAGTGCAGTATACATGACCAATCAATGTTTATTTCTCCTTTTTGTAGTTTTACTGTGTGTGTCCTGCTACACTGTGAGTGGAGAGGAATAAATCCATCACTCAGCGAGAAACAGTAAAAGGACTCCCAGTTGTCTGTCTGCCTAGTTGAAAAAGGGGGAACTTTTTGACGAGGCCGGAATATAAGGTATGTTTTTTATATTGTATTGTATTAAATTAGGTATGTAACCGTACAATGTTGCAACATGCTACTTCCTCATTGGAGAGAGAGTAGATGCATGCCCTTTGCTGACAAGTATGGCATTTGCTTTCATTTCATTTCATGTCGGAAAGAGAGAATAAACTGAGGCCAACTCTAAATAGCGATCTTGGATCATTCCTTTCATCCACAAACACAACGTAAGTCTCCACCGGTTACACATAAATCGACTGATCGATCGACTTCACAGTTTCAGAGTGATGCGTCAAGTGGCAAGACGATCGGATCAGCGGATCTCCCTCAAATATCATACACTGGTCTGGACACCATATTTGGGCAGAACCGTAACTCCATATATATGGGCATTAAAGGGGCACAGACAGACAGACCGGTACAACAGGCATTCTGACAATGGGTGGGGCGTGCATTTCCAACTTGCATCGTACCCGACTTGCATCTTTCCTGACTAGTTAAAGGTAGGGTAAGTGATTTTCTTTGGTTAAAATAAGTGTTAAATAGCTCTATATTCTGATAGTACTCATTGCTATAGAGTGTTTGTTCAGTAAAAGGAGTCTCCTTGTCTCTCCAGCTCTTTATAAAACAGAAAATGCATTTTCGTTTCAGTTTCATTTCCAATGTTATCCAATCAGGATAGAGAACTCAATCAGGATATAGATTAAACAAGTGAAATTGGAAGTGATGACACTAAGAAATGAGCAGGCAAAATTGGAACTGGAACTGGAACACTATAAAAAATTAAGCTTAAAAATGGGTACTTTCTCCTGATTGGCTGAGATTTTGACACCTACCGGAAAATGTATTTTCTGGAGAGACGTGGAGACTCCTGTTACTGAACAAACACTCTATAGCAATCTAACCTTTTAACAAAATACTTTTTGTTTTAACCAAAAAATATCACTTACCCTACCTTTAAATAAGATTGTTTAGATGCCAGACAATGAGGGCACAGAGGGCAAACATGACATGCACCACAGATCTCTGGTTAGAATCGAACCTGGGGAGTTGCAGTTATGTGGTTGAGGCTGTTTGAACCTGCTATACACACACCCGCTATGTTCTTTTTGTTATTGTAATGACCTTTTTTGTTCTGTGTCCTCCAATAGACCAGTGAACTTCATACAATGAATATGAACACAGAAACAGCTGCTGGCAGTGCGGAGCGAATCGTTTTAGAACCATACAAATATTTGCTGCAGTTGCCTGGTAAGTTATTTTGATATGTATATCTGCAGGACAGCAGATTATGAGAAAGGCCTGTAAACAAAAGGTTAGAACTTCCATACCATATCTGGACCGTTTCAATAGTTTTCATATATTGGCTCTTGTACTGCACATCCTTACTTACTTCCTAACTGCATGTCCTTTCATTGTCTACTCATGTTAGGGCTGTCATTTTGTGAATGTTTGATAATAAAGCAAGACATTTTAATATTTTCTTTGGTCTTGACTGATCACTTCATTTGATTAAAGTTTTGATCTATAATCTCTTTTTTTAATTACAATTCCACAGAGATTCATAACACAGGCTACACCTGGGGTAACACTTATCTATAAAGTAATTATCTATAATGCATTATATCCAATTTATAATGCATTATAATCTGCTTATAACACTGTATAATTATAAGAACTCATAAACTCATCATGCTTTATAACAACTAGTCCATACCCGTGGGGGGATATGCCCCCCCCCCACGCACCCCGTCGCGCGGGGGTAAAACAACAACAAAATTCCAATCATAACTGTGTGTGTGTGTGTGTTTGAGCGAATGTGGCATGTTCCTGCATATGTTTGAAAGCTCTTGTCTGTATAAATGTGTGTACTACTCTGCTATTTCCATACTGTATAACCTGTCTGCAGCTTGTGTAATTACAACCTTTGGGTTTCTAGATGCCTCTTCAATTGTCTTGTGAAACTTGATTTTGTGTTTTCTTTAGCAATCTGATCTGGCAGTGTGTTCCATGCAGCCATGGCTCAATACAGCACTGTGCGCTTCATAGACCCTGTTCTGGCTTTAGGGGTTTGATAGCAACCTCTTGTGGCATGTCTCGTCTTACATGTATGGATGTTAGAGCTAAGTGTAAGTTGATTATACAGACAGGTAGGATGTTTTAGCACATTAATATTTCTCAAGAAGACAAGGAGTGATACTGTCAGCCTCTCCGTGACTGTCGTCCAGGAGAGCTTGACATGCATTTTGTTTACATTACACCTTGGTGTACACCTAAGGGCAAGCCGAGCTGCTCTGTTTTTGAACCAGCTTCAGCTTTCCCAGGTCCCTCTTGTTTGCCCCTGACCAGATCATTGAGCAGTAGTCCAGGTGTGAAAGGACTAGAGTCTCAATGACTTGTTTTGTCAGTTGCGGCAATGCGGTGGTAAAAACACTGAACACCTCTAATAACAGATATATTCCTCCCCATCTTTGCCACCACTGAAATACAACTATGTGTCTCGTCCATGATAGATTGTTCACTAGGATGACTCCCAAGAGCTTTGTTTCCTCCACCTGGCTGCTAAACATCAGATTCAACCGCGGTTTAGAACTTAATACACGATTTGTGGAAAATACAAGGCTTTTGAATGTTGAGCACTAATTTGTTGCTGGTCACCCATTCCATTACCGTTTTCAGTTCTTTGTTCAAAATCTCAGTTATCTCACCGATTGTGGAAGCCTGTGTATATATTGAACATAAGAACAACACACAAAGTTTCTGCCTGCATCTTCAGGAATGTAATTACTTTACTTAAAGCACACAATGACCACTTATAGTGACTTATAATCACACTATATTGTATTATATAATATTATATATTATAACAATGATTAATAATATTATGTTATACAACTATAATAATTATAATACACTATCCTTGCAAAAAAGTGCTTCCAGGTTGTAAACAAGTCTTTAGATATCTCACTCAGACAGTTGCGAAAGTTTTTGGTGGTAGTAGCTGTTTGATCAATTTTGTGTAGGTAGTCATTGATTATCATCTGCAGTTTTTTAATAAACATGCTCAATTGTTTTGTTGGGTCTTTTCGCCATTGTGCAGCAGCTATAGGCTACTGTAGCTTATTGAAAAGTAAATGGATTGACTTGATTGACTGAAATATTAAATAATAATAAATAGATGAGAGCTGGCCTGGCCAATCACCACTTGGTCATCTTTCAGTGAGAGCTTTTCTTTTACATTTTCTTTTCAGGAGAACAAGAAGCAACAAAACTGTGTCAAGCATTTAACCACTGGCTTAATGTTCCTGAGGACAAACTGCAGGTAAAAGCCCAGCAATTTCAAAGCAAATATGCTGAACTGGTTCAGGGAGGTGAAAGGATGATACACTTAGATTTTTTCCACCATCAAGGTGGAAAAAACCCTGGCCTGTCTCTGTCTGTTTGTGTGATTGTAAACAGCTAATCTCCGGCACCACTGGACCAATTGGCATGAACCATGATGTAATACAGTTCAGAGATTGGTGTCTACTACAGCAGTGTCGCGATTAAATTGCCTTGATGCTTGAGTCAAAATCGAATTTGTTCGTTTTACTCTAAAAGAAACACTTTACCCATTTTCAACCTTATCTTCATATAATTGGTCCTTAGTAATGCTCATAATAAGATGGCACAATTTCCATCTACTCACTCTGCGTCTCATTGGTGGACTGTGGACAGTGCAGAAACCTGCCTTCCAATGACATCTTCAATGGGGAGTCCAAGCTATAGAAACTACAGCCTTTCTCTTCCTGGAAAGTTAACATGCTGAAATGAATTAAAATAGGACTTAACAAACATGCAATGTTGTCATTGATATAGGCAGGTTTCTGAACCGTCCACAGCCGTCCTCTGAGACACAGAGTAGAGAGAAATAATGAGCATTAGTGAGAACCAGTTATATGAACATAGGTTGAAAATGAGTGAAGAGGTCTGGCTGTGGGCCTCATGCAGAGCAGAGAGCACACAGGTGCAGAACATCTTCAGGCAGCGCACGGAGGACGTGGACATCAAGCGCTACTGCGTGGACTACTTGGAAAAGGTGGGATCGTTTACCTACACCTGTGAGACCCTGCGGGGCCTGGAAGCCGAGGCGTACCGGCTCATCAGAGACCTTGGGGGAAACGCCGAACTGGAGGGCCAGGTCAAACAGCTCAGCAAAATATATCAGGAGACTGAAACAAAGGCTGAGAGAGGCTCATAGTCTCTTTATAGGTGCTGTAAGTGATATCTTTTTGGTCAAAACAAAAAGTTTACCGTCACTGTGACTCGTTCTCAAGTGAAAATGCAATAGTTTTTGTTTTGTTTCATCGCTTACAATTTCAGTTGTTTGTCCTGTATTTCAGGCACCACATCAAGATAAGATAACAATAACATTACATAACACAAGAGCTCTTGAACATTAAACAAACACCCCTCCTGCTCTATAGCACCACTCTATCAAGAGGATCACCAGTACAGCAGGAGAGACAGTTGCCAATCCCATGCATAGTCCTTTTATAATCCATTTATTAGGTACCAATGATTAAAAAAAAACATGAACAACATGCAACACTAATTTCCATTCACACAGTCTTCCAAGCCGGCTTGTTGTTGATTGGAAGCATCTGTGTAGTCACAACACATTTGTGTAGTCACTATACATTTTGACCTAGGTAACAGGCTTTGATGTTATTTGATTGATGGCTTTGCAGATGCACTCTAGATTCGTACCAAACTTTAGTTGAACTGAAGCCTTTACACAAACCTTTAAGTTTTACTTTTTAGCTTTTCATTATGCGTCAAACTGTTGTCAGTGTTCCTAAAGCAGTCATTATATGGCCCCTGTAACAGCCTAGCCTACCATGGAAATGACTGGATTCTCTCCAACTCTTGACATGATGATGAAACTGTTTTCTACAAACACACTAGGTTTCTCCTGTACAAACAAGCATCCATACAGCAAGATAAAGCAAAATGTGCTCTATTCACTTCCTGGTACATTCTAAGGTAACATGCAAATGTTTTAGTGCTGATAGATGCTAAATTGCTCATTAAATGCTGTTGATTGAATATAATTATATACACTGTGTACTTAAAGGGGAATTTTGGACCACGGTTTTCTTACCTTTTCTATGATGTTATGATATCTTAGGATGATGGTACAGTAGAAAAAAATCAACTCCATCCCGGGTCGCCACAGCTTAAAACGTGCGCCAATAGGCCTTGCACTACATCGCGTATTTTGATAGCTTTTCTTTTTCTGATCTGACGTTCATCGCTAGACGAGATTGAAATCTCGAGATTTTAATCTCGTCTAGCGAGACTTCTGTTTCGGCGACCCGGGATGGAGTTATGAATTTTTTCTACTGTACCATCATCCTAAGATATCATAACATCATAGAAAAGGTCCTAAGATATCATATCATAGAAAAGGTAAGAAAACCGTGGTCCAAAATGCCCCTTTAAGTAATACATCCAGTCAATAAGTCTGTACTTACTGTATTTATCCATTCATTGATGAAAGCTGTACCTACATATAACTGCTGATTGTAAATTACACTTTCTTAGGCTTATATGTATTTATTAGTAGTGTATTCATTATGTTAAGTCCAAGAACAGATGGCTAGGCCAAAATTTTTGTCTACTTATTTTTATTTTTATTACATGTTTCTTTTAATTGTATCAATGTATTAATGTATCAAGGGCAGGAATTCCATGTAGGCCGCCATGGCATTCCATTTGCACACTCTCAGAGCTATGGGGGGTCACAGGTTCGATTCCCGAGCCCGACGGCACTTTGCTGCGTGTCACGGCCCGACTCTTTCCCTGTTTCCTGTCAATACTTCACTGTACTGTCAATAAAGGGCAGAAAAGCCCCACAAATATCTTTTGGGAAAAAAAGCACTGTAGATCCCATTCATACCAGATCACATGCAGACAATGTGGTCACAGAGAACGGTGCTGACATCAGGTACATTGTAACAACACCTTATTATCAGACTTACTGGCTAGCGAGGTTACTGCTTACTCTACCTCATTGGTTACATATTTTTTAGATGGGGGTCCGGAGCCAAATACAGATCATTTTGGGGGTCCTTGACATGAAAAGGTTTGAGAACCACTGGCTTACCTAACTGACTGAACTGGGGAGATGCCTGCCTGGCCTGGTCTGTGTGTCTGTCTGACTGAACCAACCAACAAACGAACGCAGCAACGTCACACTGAAGAGAATAAAGAACACAAAAAAAAAGCCAAGGCAGCACAGTTTAACAGTAATGACACACTTCATCAGCTCTCACCAGTTGACTAAAACTCTGACGAAAAATGTTCGTCGACTACCTGACGAAAACTAGATAAAAACTATGCTATGACGACTAAAACTCAGATTATATTGACTAAAATATATTGACAATTTCGTCAACAAATAAAAACTAGTTAGTGAGGGACTAGTGGAGAAGAGATCCAGTAGAACTAAAAGACAAGGCATTTTATGTTTGGTTGCGCTCGGGTGTTGCGCTCTGAAAATAGCAGATCTACAAGCTCACAACGCGTCGTGCTGCGACGCGAGCTTGTAGATCGGCTATTTTCAGCATGCAACCAAGTGTAAAATCAGCCATTATGACGCCATCAAGGCACCACCAAAATACATTTTATTCAACTAAATCAACTGTAGATTTAGTCGACTATAATCTTATGATATTTAGTCGACTAAAACTAGACAAACTAAAACATTTCAGGTGACTAAAATATGACTAAAACTAAATGGATTCGTATTCAAAAGACTACCGACTAAAACAAAACAAAAAATTGCTGTCAAAATCAACACTGGCTCTCACACAAGATTCAAGTTAAAGTAAACTTTATTATGAATGTTTCACATACAGTGGCTCTACAGAGCAGGTGGTAGGTACATGGTTGTGTTGATGATGTGCTTCTCATTTCTTCTTGCCACCCTTCCCAGGTTTGTCTAGGCCCTGGATGAACTTGCGAGGGATTTTGTACTGATCTGTTGAAGCGAACGAAACAGAAAGTTGCACAAAATGAAAACGCTACCACAGCAATTCAAAGTGACCACAACGATTCACAATTTCAAACGTTTGCCTGAATTATGATTAATGAACGATTATTTGATATAAATAATGAAGTTGATTTGTTGATATAAAATAAATTGATATAAATCCTAACCTTGGTTTTCTGAAAAACGTAGGTTACAAAAAATAATGTTTAGACCTGTTGTAACACAGGTATGCTGGTATACCTTTCAATGCAGGAGCCACCTCTGTGTCTAATTTTTTTGTACGAATTTGAACGTTTTCAGAAAACTTTTTAAGGTCTAAGGTTTTAGAAGGCGTTTTTAGAATCGGCCTCAGGTCTAAATGGGTAAAAAAAAATAGGGAAATATGCTGCTATATCTTTAGCAACAACTAATGTGACACAGATGCTGTCCTGGATTGAAAGGTATAAAGACGTACCATATGGGTCACAACAGGTCTAAATGTGTTACAAGTCAGTTATGTGTTCTAAATATCAGTTTCGATATATGTTCGGTTAATTGCCCAGCCCTGATGTGAAAGCATAAGAGGTTTTTTGAAGGATAATAATCTCCAAACCTAGCAGCAAATTGCCGACTTGTTGTATCTGGCTGCCTTGGATCTGGACCTGGACTCGGTCCTTGGCTCCAGGGAGGGGCTGCAGCACAGAGCTGGCCTGGACTCTGTGCCTCAGAGCAGAGGACACCGCTACGGGATCCAGACCATACAGCTCCAGGTTCTTGATGAGGGTCACCTACAGGACAATGAATCCAAAGGGTTGATGAGGTTCAAATATGAAGGCACCGGTTAGGTTACATCCACATCAATGGACAACGAATCCAGAGTGACGCCCACCTTCTTGTTGGATCCTCTGGAAGCCACAGAGATGTCTATAGGCTCAATGTGACCCTTCTTGGTGATGGGCGCTTGTCCAGGAAACACAAGCTGATAACACTGCTGCATTCTGCTCAGGGTCCTGTCAATATGAGTATCAAATACATTAAACATGCAGTGGACCCAAACTGTCTGAGGATGTGGACAAACCATGAACATAATGTACTAATTTATCAGTGCTTATGGTTCAACTGACGTGCTGCTGTAACTGTTTAAATGCCGGTCAATGTGATCTACATGTGGTCAAATATAATAAAATAATAAATTAAAAAATTAAAATGTGACACACTGTCTGTAAAAACTATACATTTCCTTTCAATCAAAATAAGGAGGAATTAATATTGGCAGACAGTTCACATACAATGATTAATGTGGAATTTGAAGTCCAGACACGAGAAACCAGGGTATGAAAAAAAAAACAGAGGTGGGACATCGTACTACAAATAGTTATGTAATAAATCTGCAAACTGCACACAATGCGTCACGTTGCAACATCTTGTGAACTGGTAGATCTGCTATGTTTACTATTTATTCAAATAGAAGAATAGAAATCCAGAGGTTCTCAATAAAAAGCCAGGGTTAATATGGTTAACATATATTTTGTATTCAATGTTTTTATTGTGATATTATCCTCCTATAATTCGACAAAGCTCTGTCTGTGCGGTGAGCCCAAAATCTCTTCTGCCCGGTTCACCTCAGTGGCTGGAGCAATTGATCTGAATTTGCACACAGCCATTGACCATTACCATGTGCACGGAACACCGAAGGCCGTTTTTCGCTTTCCCCAAATGTTAGCTGTTTATTAGCGTTTTTGTGTTCGCTGGCTCCCGGGTTGCCAAATCGTGTGTGCATATCCCCCCACGGGTATGGTCTAATCAAATATAAAAATGGTCAGACAGTCTACATTTCCTAAAATGAAATGCACGTATTTAATTCAGTCTGACCAGAAACTTATGCCCCTCCCAGCAAATCAAACCCTGTGAGTAACTGTACTGGATGAGACTCTGCTCTTTACCTGCTGAAGAGCTCATCCCACTTCAGAGCGCTGATCTCCTGGTATTCTGTTCTCTCCAGCAGGCAGTCGCATAACGCAGGATTTATGGTGACATAACTAGAAGGCAGGAATCACAATGACAGAAATAAATGACAAGGGCCGCTGCCTTCAGAGAGGTCATTCTGCCGGTTAGCGTGCTGTTGTCATTGTGATCTGCTTACTTTTTGTTATTTTCAGCCACCAGCTGGTTGTTCTTCACATACTCTGTAATGATGAGTCTGACATCGGCGGCATGGAGAACGCTTCCTTTCCTGTGAGCCGGCCAGTGCGCACACACACACACACACACACGCGCACACACGCACACACACACACACACACACACACACACACACACACACACACACGTAATCATTTATTTATGTCCACATAAGAGATACAATACAAGGACACAAATATTACAAGGTGCTGTAAAAAATGCACAGTCAGTAAATCATGGACAAATACCCCCACACCCTTCAGGGGTACAAATAACAGCGTCTTTTTTTTTTGGCATCCCAAGTTGTTGGAAGCCTCTTACAACCAACCTTTATGTACATGTCAGCTGCCAAAAACAAGTTTGGCAGCACAAGTAGATTGCACCTATAGCCTCGCTCTGTGATGGTATGGAGGAGCGGCTGGTATTTATTGACTTTGGTCATAAAAGCTTCCTCTAAGCTAGAGTCAAAAGTGCAGCCCACTTCAATAATGGAAACTGATCTGGAGCCTTCATTGACAACAACAACATCTGGTGTATTAGCAGAGAGATGTGCAAAGATTTCAGGATTTTTAGTACAGAGTTGAAACATGGAAGGTTTGACACAAGAATGTTTGTACATTCTCATTCTCACACACGCATGCACGCACACACACACACACACACACAGTCTGTCAGTACAACTGAAGCAACACAGCAGGAGTTCACCGCAAAACCCTGAGTGTTGATTTGGTTCCGTTTGTCCACTCACAGAGTTACAGACCTACTAACCTCTGTAACCATAAGTTACAGACGCTTACGGGTCTGTAACTCTGAGTGTACACGTGGAACCAATTGACCCTTACAAGTCCATGTGGTTCCATTTGTACACTCTCAGAATTAAATGAACACTGATGATATGTTGACTGTGTGGATGCAAAGGCAGGATGCAAAAAGGAACACGTCGTAAACCAACCTCTTGTGTGCTTCCAGAAACAGAGGTTCCAGTCTGGCTGACACAGAGTAGAGGCTGATGATTTCAGGGGGTTGGTAGGACTTCTCTCCTGCTTCTCCTCCCTCCACTGGCTGCTCTTCCTCAGGCTGCTCTGGGGCTCGGAAGGCCAGCAGTCTGGAAGGGATCACACAGGGACAGACAGCAGTCTGAAAGGGTTCACACCAGTGTTGATTTTGACAGCAAATTTTGATTTAGTTTCAGTCATAGTCTATTGAATAAAATTCCATTTAGTTTTAGTCATATTTTAGTCGTCTGAAATGTTTTAGTTTTTGTCTAGTTTTAGTCGACTAAATAACATAAGATTATCGTCGATTAATCTACAGTTGATTGATTTTTGTCGTAATGCCTGATTTTACACTTGGTTGCATGCTGAAAATAGCCGATCTGCTATTGTCAGAGCGCAACACCTGAGTGCAACCAAGCATAACATGACTTGTCTTTTAGTTCTCCTGGATCTCTTCTCCACTAGTCCCTCACTAACATTTTAGTCTAGTTTTTATTTGTTGACGAAATTGTCCATATATTTAGTCTTAGTTTTAGTCATTGTAGCTTTTTATTTAGTTTTTGACTAGTTTTCGTCAGTGAAAAAAAGGTAGTCGGCGAACATTCTCGTCATAGTTTTAGTCGATGAAATCAACACTGGTTCACACACACACGCACGCACACGCACACACACACACACACGATGCAGACAGGCCCGAGTCTGAAGCTAAGCCAGGAATTTGTTATAGCTGAGGGACTGAGCAGGACTTAGTTTTTAGGCAAAGTGCGCTGAACAAAACGTTTGGAAATGTGTGTTTGGTAGATAATTTCTCAGTTGTCACAATTCTTCTTGATAATAACCTTTATAATAAGGCCTGTTTATTCCCCTTTTAAATGGTGCCCCGTTTGTAACCCACATACTCAGCTGCACTAGCCTGACAATGAATTTTCATTTGGTTTCTCTCCATTATTCAGTCTGAAAAGCCCTCTCAGTGCAGCTGTTTTCTGAGATGGGGGCGTGGCCAAAGTTGGACTCTTTGGTGATTGGTTCATACTGGATTATCCCGATCCCGATTCGCCGTACAGATTTTCAAACGAGAAAACCCCGCCTTCGACAGCGTCACCAGACCCTGAATGCGAGGCTAGTGATTCAGGGGGTGGAGCCAGGCTACATCTGCACTGCTCTTCCCACAAATCCATGTTCCTTACAAATCGGGCACCATTTAAAAAGGGGAATGAACAGGCTTTCCAACGGTATAAAAGTCATTGCCAAGAGAAGAGAAGCACTGTTGTGACAGAGAGCAGCAGTAACGGTACTCACTGAGGATTCCTCCAGTCCACCTCCACTATGCTCTCCACCCCCTTACTGAGCTCTTTGACATGCACCAGATGATGCTGCTGCTGCATGCTCTGGAGGAACCTGGACAACTGGGGGAAACATTACATTACAGTCATTTAGCAGACGCTTTTATCCAAAGCGACTTACAATAAGTGCATTCAACATGGTATCAACAGGTAGGGAAGGAAACTACTAATCACCAGAAGTCTTGAGTGCATTCTCTTCTAAAAGAAGCAACTATAAGAGCATACCTAGCGCTAAGGTAAAAGTGCAATATATCAGCTATACCTACTTTCTTAAACAGATGAGACAAAGTAGGAAAATCAAATGAGCAAGAGCTAAACAAATAAGTATATCGAATAAACAAGATCCAATAAGACAGGGGTGCCCATTACGTCGATCGCGATCGACCAGTAGACCGCAGAGGCTGCGCAGGTAGACTACCTGCAATGCCCCTGAAAAAAAAAAAAATAATAAATAAACTTTTTTTTTTTTTTTTCAGGCTCTAGGTGGCGCTGTGGCAGAAAATGGTGGCGCGGCACTAAATGGGGGGGGTGCCAGGAAAAATATTGAAACAGTCCTAATGCCTTAAGGTCCTTACACACCGGGGCGATTTTTTTCATGCGAATAATACGTTTTTTTTTTAAACCTTATAAAGTCAATGCAAGCTTCCAAACCAGTTTCGCGGAGCAAAAAAAGCGTCTTTTAATTATTCGGAACGAGTCCGAATTTTGCGTAGGCCTATATTCGCATATTCGCCGGTGTGTAACCGCCTTTAATGTTGTTATTTAGCCCCCATAGGTAAATGTTTAAGTATTTTCATTAATGGGATAATTATTATTTGTTGGTTGGTAAATAAAATGAATGAATTACATTTTTTTTTATAATAAATCGGTAAAATCAGGCAAAAATAATAATTAAATAACCTAATCCTGACCCTAACCCTAAAACCGAAATAAAGTAACCAAAAAACGGAAAAGAAACTAACAAAAACCAACCAAAAAACAGAAAAAATAAAAAATAATCCACCGAAAACCACGCAAATTTCGCCCACCATGCCTACCACCATGCCTACCACTCATGCACGCGCGAGTGGTAGATCACCTTGAGCTGGCAATTTCAATAGTAGAACTCAAGTTTAAAAAGTGTGGGCACCCCTGCAATAAGACAAGAGCTCGTACAACTAATTGACAACAAGTACCACACAGCAAACTTACTGCTCAATAACATTAACCCTGGATACACCTTTTGTATATGCCTGACATGTCCCCAGTTGTTTTGTCATTGTACCTTTTTATAGCTGGATCTCCTGATGTCCAGTTGTTTTCCATTTGGACTGCAAAATAAACAAGACATGTTGTGAGTGTCCCCAGTAGTTAACCACTTGAACCCCAGCATCCATATTCTGGGTGGAACCAGGGTTGCATTGCTCATGGGACGGCCTTGCACGCCGTGCAAGAACCTATTTGACCAGGAGCACGTGCAGACACATGCATAGATTTAAAACAACTTTAAATTCACACCTCAACAAAGTTCACAAAGGCTCCCGACTCACACCAGGTGAATTAACATAGGAATGAGCCTAGATGCATATAAATTGTCCATTGTGTGACCTGTAGTGTAGGTGTTAAGCGGCGTGCGCTTGACGTCATTAAAATACAGTGCAACCATGTTCCAATTCAGCAATGCAACAATGGGGGGGACAATAGACAAAAACTTTTGCCGAAGACATTGGGTGTAGACGGGAAAAAAGCGCTCAAAGTAAAGAGCCAACTCAGGTCCAGTTTACTAAGTCTAGAGAGGCTTTAAGTGGTTAAGTTCTGTTCAACACTACTGTACTTCACCACATGAACCCAAGCATCCCCATGCTGGGCACGACATAATAGGCAAACATTTGGCGGAAATAGCAGATCTACAATTGGCTAAACATACTGTACCAGCAGGAGAACATGTATTTGCGGAGGAAGGTGCTGGTCAGCAGGGGGAGCTCTGACTTCTTCACCTTGGTCTTTAGAGCCTGAAGGAAACACTGCAGCAGGAGGGCATCCAGCTCTTCTACGGAAACAGGAGAAGAAGAAGAACACTGAAGACAGGCCAGTCCTGCTCCTGCTTCAACCACATCACAAGAAAATACCTGCTACTTTTGATGCTTTTTGTGTGACACTGTAGTGTGATCAAGTAGGGCAGTGGTTCTCAAACATTTTCATGTCATGGACCCCCAAATTGACACTTATTAGCCCGCGGACCCCCATTTGAAAAGACATGCCAAGGACCCCCATTAGAGAAGATTTTTACGGCTTTAGCAGTGATTCTCAACCATTTTAATTTCAAGGACCCCCAGTTTGACATGCATTAAGCTACGGACCCCCATTTAATGGCATTTTTATCCCTGGGATCCCAATTTATATTGTAAAATCAATGTTAATTTAACTCTGAGAGTGTACAAATGGAACCAAATGGACCCGTTAGGGTCCACTTGGTTCAATTTGTACACTCTCAGAGTTACAGACCCATAAGGGTCCATTTATTTCCTAACTATCCATCATTTAGCTGGGGACCCCCTGGAACTCCCTCAAGGACCCCTGGGGGTCCCCGGACCCCACTTTGAGAACCAATGAAGTAGGGCATTAATTTAGGAAAAAACACAAAAAGTTAAAATTTGGAGATAAGAGGTTTCTGCCCGACAGCAACTACAGTATATATTTTCGGCAATTATTGCCAGCTATACTGGCTACACGATCCAGTGAAAACTTAAACTCTAGCTTCCCTGTTCCAGTCAAGTCATAATAAGTGAACAAACAAAACAAACATGCTGCGAAAATAGCTGATGTACAACCTTCTAGATCTGCTATTTTCAGAGGAGAGATTTTGGTGTCACTGAGCAGAGGTTAATCCATAAAGACCGGGAACGCATCTGTGTCATTTTAGATGTCTTTGGCTATTCAAACATAGCAGATCTACAAGCACCGAGTGCCCCGCTATGAGCTTGTAGATCTGCTATTTTTGAGAAATCTTGAACATTTGCAAATCTTTGAATATATATATATATTTTAAAGCGAACATTTGCTCAACTCAAATATTCGCTTCTGGGGGTCCCTGGAACCAAATATTACAAGTATTACAATATAACAGTTGGCTTTTAAAAAAATACATATTCAAATATTTGCACAAATGTTCACGATTATTCTAAAATAGCAGATCTACAAGCTCATAGCGTGGCACCGAGTGCCACGCTATGAGCTTGTAGATCTGCAATTTTTGAACAGCCAAAGGAATCTTAAAATGACACAGATGCGTTCCCGGAATCGAATGGGTTATGGGACAGGCTATAGTTACCTTGTGGTGCTTTTTGATCTTCCTCATTCAAGTCCTCATCCTCCTCCTCCTCCTCGGCGTCAGCGTGCTCTCCTGCGTCCTTCAGACTCAGCTCTTCCATAGCAGGACAGGAGGGCTGGTCTGGGGTCTGTTGTTCAGCAGGCCGCTCCTCCGCTCCTCCTGCCTGCTCACCCTCCTCCTCCTCCTCATCCTCCTCATCCTCATCACTTCCTTCTCCGTTCCCCACCAGACCCTCACATCCTGCATCCGGAATAGAGGGAGGACCACTCTTATCACCAAATGCCCTGAAGAAAAGACACATTGGATGAAAAGCGAGGGTATTGTTTAGTTTACATACTGTAAGTAGGTTTGCTTCTTGGGTTTTGAGGTTGTTTAAAAATAATTACCTATTTCAGTCCTTACCTAAGTCATTTTTTATCAGCTTGATACAGATGAACGCATCTGTGTTATTTTAGATTTTAGCTATAACCATTTTAAGCGTTTTCTTTTGGCCTTTTTATGCCTTTATTTAGAAAGGGATAGTGAAAGTAGGCTGACAGGAAACGGGGTGAGAGATGGGGGGGTGACACGCAGCAAAGGTCATAAACTAAATGATAAAATCACCCTAAGTAGAGGACAGAGAGAACAATGCAATGCCTCTAAGAAACTAGGATATTATGTAAACAATGAAGTTAGCATCTGTCTAAAAACTACATTCTATCTAGACAAGACTGACAGTTGAAGCATTCATCATGATTTGTGTGCGTGGGAACTCATTTTAAACAAGCTTAGTGCTTTATGGGTTATCCAGTTTAGTCTGTACTTCCATGTACTGTTTCTCATGTCTTACTAAATAAAGTACATCAATCAATCAATCTCAAAGGGTAATATCTCCCCTGCCCAGACGGGCTTTCCGTTTGAGCACATTTCGCTCAGCAGTAGAAATGTCGGCACTCGCACCATCGCATGGGAGACTCGGGTTCAAAAATACTAGGTAAGACATAAATCTTACGGACTACAGTTTTAATCCACTAAGTCCGGGAACGCATTTTAAGATTTCTTTGGCTATTCAAAAATAGCAGATCTACAAGCTCATAGCACGGCCCTGCAAATTTTTTTTGGAAAGATCGTGGAATATTTGTGCAAATCTTTGAATATAATATACATTTTTAACCATCTTAAAAATATTTGCTTCTGGGGGTCCCTGTAACAAAATATTTTGAGATGGGGGGGTCCACAGACAAATGCATATCATTTTGGGTGCTCCTTGACATGAAAAAAGTTTGAGAACCACTGATATTATAGCAATAAGACATTTGTAGAATACCCAGAAGCAAAGATTTTTGTTAAAAATGTTCGCTTTAAAAAAACGATATATATTCAAAGATTTGCACACATTTTCACGATTTTTCAAAATAAATAGCTGATCTACAAGCTCGTAGCCCAGCACTCAGTGCCACACTGTGAGCTTGTATATCTGCTATATTTTTTAATAGCCCAAAGTATAAAATAATGGTTATTGCAACAAAACAAAAAATCTAAAATGACACAGTATGCGTTCCGGGTCTTAACAGGTTAAAATAGTGCAGAGAATCGACGTTTGCGTGAATTGTGTAAATCAGGGGTCTTCAACAGGGGGTCCGGGACCCCTAGGGAGTCCTCACAGTTACTACAGGGCAGGGGGGCCACCAAATCTTTGTGTGATATGATTTTTATGTTTTACATTATACCACTTGAACCCTAGCATCCCTATTCTGAGGAGAACTTTAGCCAAAAATAGCAGATCTACAAGCTCACAACGCCTCGCGCTGCGAGGCGTTGTGAGCTTTTAGATCGGCTATTTTTGGCAAAGAGGTTTGGTGTAGAGGGAAAAAAGAGCAGACCAAGTTTTTTTTTTAAAACAATTTTATACAATATAGAGGGGGTCCCTGCTTCATCTCTCTCTCTCAGCTAGGGGGTCCTTAGCCTGAAGACGTTGAAGACCCCTGGTGTAAATGAATGTGAGCGTCTCTCACCACAGGTTATCCATGTAGGTGTGGAGGACAGACACGCCTTTCCCTTTCATACCCATGTTCAGCATCTCTGTGCTGGACATGGTGCTGGTGCCCACCGCCATGGGTGCCCTGCAACCAAAACAGGGTTAACACTGTTAAGACTTCACCGCATTAAACAGGCGTCCCTGCTGTATGTAATGATGGGCATGTCGTCGTTATTGGTGAAAATTCTCAAAAAATAGCTTAGGCCTATATCATTGCTGTCGGGCAGAAAACTCTTATTATCTCCATATTTTTTTACTTTTTGTGTTTTTTCGTAAACGAACGCCCTACTTCAGTGGTTTTCAACCTTTCTTTGCGTCAAGGACCCCCAAATTGACACATATTAGCCCAGGGACCCCCATTTGAAAAGATATGCCAGGGACTCAACCATTTTGATTTATTGGGGGTCCCAATCTACACTGTAGTATCATCATTAGTGTTCAATGTAACTCTGAGAGTGTACAAACAGAACCAAATGTCCCCGTTAGGGTCCATTTGGTTCCATTTGTACATTCTCAGAGTTACAGACACAAGGCTCAATTTGGTTCCTAACTATTCATTTGTGTCATTTGTCTGGGGACCCCCTGGAACCCCCTCAAGGACCACTGGTTGAGAACCACTGCCCTACTTGATCATAATACAGCGTCAAAAGTAGCAGATTCATAAGCTCAAAACGGCGCGTGAAGTGACGCGTATTGAGCTTGTAAATCTGCTACTTTTTTAATTTAATCCTGAATAGTAACAGTTTTGGACATAATGAGGTTTCCACCCAACAGAGACGATTATGCTTAATTCATACACGTTGGACGCCAGTGTTGCACAGTGAAAATTGCTTAGCTACAATCTCACAGTAATCTGCCTAGCAACACTGCAGCTCGCTCTGTCGCTCGTGCCACTGAAGCATTGTGTACACTGTAAACAACAAATTTGTCACGGAGGGTTTTGCCATTTCTTGCGACAGTGTGATTGATTAGAAAGGTTCTATACAATTCTTATCTTATTAGTATTATTATTATCATTGTAATAAAGGAGAACTTCACATTTTCTGTGGTTCTGCTATCATTATTGATGGTCAATGTAGCTTAGTACATCACGATCATTTTAACTGCTGTATCCATTTATACAAAGAAAATCAAAGCTCACAGCGCAAGCTTTGATTTTTCTTTTTTACATAAATCTTCTCCTCTGGTGGTCCCTGGCACAAGATATTTTCAGATGGGGGTCCGCGGCCAAATACATATCACTTTGGGGGTCCTTGACATGAAGAATTTTGAGAACCACTGGCCAAGTCAAACGTCGAATCAATAAAACATGCTTTCTGCAGCTAAATAATACTCTGCCTGTAATTCTTTCACCATCCAGTGACATAATACTGTACACCACTAGGTAGCAGTAGTAAACTATGCTGTTACTACAGCGATACATAGACTGTAGAAATGTCACCTCTATGACTAATATGTTATTGATGACAATAAATTAATATTGAGATGAAATTCAGCTATGTGTTCAAGTCTATGAGCATCATGGATAGAGACACTTGACCTCTTAACAATCCCTATTTTGGGCAACAATGTCATTATAGGCAAAGGTTTTCTAAAAAATTACAAAGTTAGTTGTACAAAAACAGTTTTTTTTTTAAATTACCTGTTGCTCACCACTTTAACAGCACAGCAGTCACCCTGCCTCACATCTGGGAGACCGCTGGAGGGTTTCACCACTCCTGGCAGCATCAGATCTATGCACAAGCATTTAATTTAAGATAGAGTGTGTGTGTGTGTGTGTGTGTGTGTGTGTGTGTGTGTGTGTGTGTGTGTGTGTGTGTGTGTGTGTGTGTGTTTTAATCAAAGTTTGAAAGTGTTACATGCTAGATACAAACTTTATCCATGCAGTATTATGCCTTGAGTGTGCAAGTCTGTGATTTAGGAAAATAAGCTTTACCTGCCCCGCCGATCATTTTCTGAACCACAGCAGGCCATGTAGTAAATGCTGGCAGGACGTCAGGGAAGCGCCAAAGCATGTACACTGAAAATTACACAAAGTGCAATGAATATAAATGACTCGTAGTCATAGGCTTCCTGCACTCATTTAGTCAAATCAGTGTCAGGTCACATTACAAAGATTACAGATTTTCAAAATAGTGATGAATGTGGAATCGCTGCAAAGTATTATCCTTAAACACTTAAACCCTATATAATTAGTTACCCCGGAGTCCCCCAGGACTCTATAGCAGTTCGCTAGCATTTCCTGAATCTCTTCATCGAAAATAGCAGATCTATAAAGCTCACGTGACACAGCACGACGCGTTCTGCGCTTGCAAATCTGCTATTTTCGCCCCCCGCAATTTGCTCCCAACCAAAAAAATTAAGAGGACAAATTGGTTTCCTCTACAGTAACAGTCCTGTTTTCCTTTAGCCAGCAGAAAGACTATTATTCAATCTGTAATAATGTCTGATTTGACTAATGTCTGATTTGACTATACTGTATATGCATAGCCTGACACTCAGCCTGAATTTTCATTTCACTCCATTATTCAGTCTGAAAGCCCTCTCAATGCAGCCGATTTCTGAGGTGGGGGCGTGGCCAAAGTTATTTTTTTCAAAGACTCTTTGGCGATTGGTTCATACCGGATTATCCCGATCCCGATTCGTTGTACAGATTTTCAACCGAGAAACACCCGCCTTCGACAGCGTCACCAGACCCTGAATACGAGGCAAACGATTCAGGGGGTGGAGCCAGGCTAGTATATGCATGCTTCACTCTCCACACTGAAGCCTCTTGAAGCAGTCTACCACAGTGCCCTGCGTTTTATAACTGGCGATGATTATCTCACCCATCACTGTATTTTATATGATAAAGTGGGTTGGCCATCTCTCGCAGTTTGTAGAGAGCAACATTGTATTTCATTTATTTATTTATAAGGCCTTGTGTGGTAAACTTCCTTTATATCTATCCTTGCTTTTAAAACCAAAGGTTACTGGACATTCAACACGTTCACAAACACACATTAGATATACCAGTCCACCTAAGAGCAGAGAACAAAAAAAAGACTGCTTTCATGTATTATGCTCCACACAAATGGAACAGACTTCAGGACTCTCTGAAACTGGTGTGATTGGTCTCAATAGAGACATCCAGGGTGCTTCTTGAGGACACACTACATAGTGACTGCACCTGTTTCATGTAACACTATGTTTATTTGCATCTGTGACATTGTAGTGTTCATTCAAATGTTTGTTATTGTTTTTCATTATGTATGTGTTTTATATGCTGTTATCAGGGTGTCCTTGAAAAAGAGAGCTTGCTCTCAATGGAGCAAGCTCCCTGAATAAATAAAGGAAAACAAAAGAAAGAATAGGGTCGAGGTGGTTGTTATTTACCTGTAGGATAGAGTCGTTTGTCCAGCTCAAAGAACAGTGGGTTTTTATGGAGAACGTACAGTGTGACAGACTCTCCTTTATGTGCATAAACCTTGACTACATTCAGCTCCTCTTTGTTGGGGAGCAGCTCAGACAGCTCCTCTGCAGACAGCGCGGGAAAAGCTACGGCGATGTCCGATTTCAGCTTCCTCCTACGGTGGGAAAAACAATTTGAAACACATGTCAGGTGACAGGTCTGATGTCTTGATTATGAAATGAATTTGATCAGACACGCCCCCTTCCTATACAAACCCATTGTAACTTCAACTCCATTTTAATCATGCTAAACTGATTTAAAACACCCGTCCTTGGTTCTGGTGACTGATATTGTCCTTCTAATGACAATATGCATTTAAAATAAAAGATTTGGTGGCCCCTTGTAGTAACTCTGAGGACCCCCAAGGGGTCCCAGAGCCCCTGTTGAAGACCCCTGCAATAAATGTAAATAGCTTGTAGATAGCTTTAGTTACTTTGCAGATTTAGATTATTATCACTGTCACAACACATACATTAACCACTTCAGACCTATATATATTTCAGCCATTTGAAAATAGCAGATCTACAAGCTCGTAGATCTGCTATTTTCAAAAGATTTCTATACATTTTGAACTTGTGAAATGGGACATTCTGCACAGTACTTTTACTTTTGGTACTTTAAGCACATTTTGATACCAATAGTATTGGTAAAAGTACAAAAAGTATTGGTCCAATACTTTTTGTACTTTTACTCAAGTAACATTTTGAACACATGCCTTTTACTTGTAACAGACTGAGTATTTCTATATTGCAGCATTGATACCTTTACTTAAGTAAAAAATATCTGAGTACTTTCTCCACCAGTACCACTGATATGTAGTATAGTGAGTGTGTGTGTGATGACTCACTTGGCTGATCCCTTCAGCACGGTGTTAGACTTCACACGAAACGCTTTGGCAAACATCTCGTCTCTACTGTCAGCAACTCAGCATGTATGCTATGAAGTGACTTATTCAATACGTTGAATCATATACCCGTTATTCAAACATTTAATGCGTCTCTCTCAGTGATAATCATAGAGTTATAATAATGATAATAATAATAATTATGAGCTACTGGCCCTCCATTCTGGTCGTAGAGGTCCGACACTCTAACCTGACCGAGGGGAAACAACGCTACACTGTACTGTATGGTTCCGTCCGTTGTGTCACAGCTAGCCATGACCGTCTGGGAACGTTATTTGCTCCAAAAAAAAAAAAAAAGAAAGAAAGAAAGGACGCAAATAAATCTGTGGGCAATTCACTGAAAATATATTGAAACCATTATTTAGATCCTTATTTTAGGTCCTTGGGGGAATTCCAGGGGGTCCCCAGCAAAATGTGTTAATATTGCATCAAAATCAGTTTAACCACTGTAAACTCTGGAATAGCAGATCTACAAGCTCACAACGCGTGGCAATGCAATAAGTTGTGATCTTGTAGATCGTCTATTTTCCAAAAATCGTGACAAATTCTGCCCTCTAGATATATTATAACTCTATGGGTCAAATACATTAATTTGGGGGTCCTTGACTCCTTGAGTCTCAAACTTGAAAAGTTTGAGAATGTTCTGATATTGGTCTGATCTGTCTATGATTTTTATTCGACCTGGAATCAGACCTGGAATCGACCTGAAATCAGATTATTGCTTTGTCAATCCCAGCAGATAAGAACAATATGTCTGCAATAAATGCTTTACAGATTCTGTAGTCGTTTACATGACTTCACTCAACCACCACTCACTCACTAACAATAAACTGAACAGCTTGTAATACTGTAATAACACTGAAGATAACTTACCAGTGGTGTAAAGCAACTAAGTATATTTACTCAAGTAATGTTCTTAAGTACAATTTTGAGGAACTTTTACCTTACTGGAGTATTTCCAAAATTCAATACTTTTACTTCTACTCCACATACATATCGGAGGCAAATATTGTACTTTTACTCCACTGCAATGTTTTGAAAACTTTATTATTAGTTACTAGTTACTTTGTAGATTTTGATTATTGTAAAACATACATTACCCACTTCAGCCCTATTTCGGCCATTTGAAAATAGCAGATCTACAAGCTCACAATGCATTGTGAGCTTGTAGATCTGCTATTTCAAGAGATTTTTTTGTTTAAACTTGTGAAATAATACTTCATAATGAGTAGGCTACTTTTAGTTTTGGTACTTAAAAGTGTTATCCTTGTTAGATAAAAAGAATATGTCAGATTAATAAATGAATCAGATTAAAGTCATTTGTTATGATAAATTCTGGTCTTAAATGTATCCTCACTTAGTTGTCAGTCACTGATCTAAACGGTATTAATTTGTAGATGATGGGATTATGTGATGATCAGGATAGATTTTAGAATAGATCAATACGCATAATGTGTTGGTCTTACCTTGAATGCAGACAGCATGTCAAGATGAAGATGGTGGTCAAAGACATGGTTTGGAAATCTTTGTCAAGCTTCAGTCATGAAGTGTTCAACTCACAGTCCTTCAAGCATAAAGTCTCCTCTCTATGCAGATCATTTTCCTGACAAAACTCAACTGCTATTACCTCTGTCTTTAGTGATCTTTGAGAAAACAATTTATATTATGTGAGGTATAATGGTCAACGAATACAGTACCAACCTTAGCCTACTAAAAGCTGTTTCTGGCTGACAAATGGATAAAGTGTGTGTGCGTGCGTGCGTGCATGCGTGCATGCGTGCGTGCGCGTGCGTGTGTGAGAGAGAGAACATCAATTCACATTAAATCCCATGTGTCCACATTACATAGACTACATTCGTATTCTTATTCTTAGCAAAACACCTCTAAGCAGACAACATTGACAAGTCTTGTCAGAGATAATCATTTGAACAGTTATTGTGGGCTCGCTGCAGCGACTACACACTAGTTCTTCCCGCTTTATATTTCTTTCTAAATTCCGTACACTTTTTTGTCCCTCCTACTACTTCCACAATCCACATAAGAGTACATAAATCCTGACATCACTCGTTCATCCCCTGGGTCGCGGAAGTAATTTCTCTATGGAGAATAACATTGGGTCATCTTAGAATCGTCTCATATAAGAATTGTGGTCCAAAAATAAACAAACTGTCTCGGCGATATTGTCAGGTAGGTGGCTCTGTATCGTTTTTTGATGATGCTGTTGATACAGTCCGTTTCTGGCAAAAACTTTACTAATTCGGTGGAAGTAACATTAGTTTTCTCACCGTCAGTTGATGCTTCATATCCATAAGAGTCAAACCGCCGGGATCATTTGTTTATTTTTGGAACACAGTTCTTATTTGATGCGATATAAAAACCGCGACCCAGGTAGGATGCGTACATTTCGCCAGACTTCGGTGCTCTATACTTTGCGCTAGAAACTTAAGTTCAAACTTCAACATGTTCAGCTTTTTCTTTTTACACATTTTAATATGTATCTCAAGAGAAAGAATAGAATCTCTACTCTAATCAGGAAAATGTTTCTAGCATGTTCCGTTCTTTAGTTATTGGTAGTTGAATATAGCTAGTTTTCACCAAAAACAAGACAACGTCTAAGAACAGAAAGCAGAGAAAAGCTCATTTTTGTGAAACAGTCTCAGGCAGAAAAGTGATTTGACCCTTTTATGTTTGTCTTCAGTGACACATCACTGACATCAGACATCTGCACAGTAGTTATTTTCAAACTAGCAACAACAGAAAGTGCTTTTGAACATACCTTTACATTGCTTTTTCACTTCCATGTAAATTCAAGTGCAACTTGTGCAAGCTTCGTTCAGCTCATTTCAATTTCAAAGTTTTAACTTTTCAAAGTTATAATACATCAAATAAATAAATGATCATCAAATAAATAAATGATCATCAAATAAATAAATGATAATAAATCAAAGTTCAAAGTGCATAGTTTTGATTGATTGATTTTATTAGACAGAAATGTAAAACAGTACAGTCAAGCACTTAGTCTAAAAGGATCAAATCAAAACAGTCCTTGCGGTCTTGTTTCCATTGGGGTCCTAGGTATTCAATTCATCAACATAGAAAATTCATTCAACCTTTATTTAAGATTCTCGGAGAGATCAATTGAGGGAGACTCTCATTTACAATGATAGCACCAAACATTCAATATCATCACAAATATAAGACACTATATGTACAGATTAGGAGGGGGGAAAAGGGGGGGGTGGTTGGCCTGTCTAAGGGAGAAGTGATAACTACCTCCCCTTTGGTTCCTGAAAGGTGAATTTTAATAGCCTGGTTCCAGACCATAGACCCCGCCCACTCTCTGAGTGGACCCCTCTTGGTCTGTGTGTTCAGGCTGATAATCAGGCTAGAATTTTAAGGGTTGTATTGAAGGAAGCCAGCGAACCACATTTTTTGAGGATAGGGTCAGGGCATTCCACACGCTGCAGATGGAGAATTTACCCATGTTTGTGCTATGGGGGGGGGGGGGGTGGTGGGTGTTACCAGATCGTTGTTTACGCTCCCTCTAGTATTGGGGCTATGGGTGTCTATGGGTGTTTTTGGAGGCGTTTAGTCAGATATACGGGTATTGAGAGCATTGAGGGCAAAGTCTCATTGACTATTTTGAAGGCCAATCCCATTTTTTATTGTTTGACCCCGTCTTCTACCCTGAGCCATCCTAGGCTAGCAAAATGTGTGGGGAAAAATTATGGGTCATGGGCCCCAGACAGAGAAATAGTCGAATCAGTTTGTTTTGGGAGGTTTGAAGCTTTAGTGACATTGAGATGTTAGAGTACCAAGAGGTGCAAGCATAGTCAAAGAGGGGCTGAATGAGGGTTCCGTAAAGAGTCCTGAGAGCACTTTTGTTGACAAAAGAGGAAATTCTGCCCAAAAATCTTGTTCTTTGATTAACTTTTTTGATCACCTTTGTTGCCATCCTTTCACCTGTCAGGTATTTGTGAAGAATACAGCCCACACAGGTAATCTCTTCTTTGCTAGAGATTACTGTGTCATCGACTTTGACCTTGAAAACATTTACATTTATCTTACTGAGGGAATGTTTGGTCCCAAAAAGAATGGATTCTGTTTTACCAAGGTCAAGGCGTAGTGAGTGACAGTGACAACAAACAAAACATACTATCAATAAAACTATTCAGCATATTTCACCTTTGAGTGGTACAGTGAGTAACATTCCCCAGGATGCAAGGGGACCCTACAGCTTTTACAATAGAGCCTCGTCTCGCACCGCCCCCCCTTTCGGGCGCAGACCCTGCATCGCCTCACTGGGTGCTTTCTTTTGGGGGTGGACGGGAGCTTAAGAAGTACATGGGCTGCAAAGCTGAAATTCAGCCGGCTCTGAGGGTCGTGGGTTGGTGTCCTATTATTGAGTGGAGCTGGATAAGCATTTGCTCGGAGTAAGCACTTGCTTACTTCCTTACTCCCAGCAGGTCTCAAGCTGGTCCATGACTTTACGACACTTATAATGAATGAGACAAAATGAATGCTGCTCTGTGGGTTCTTTGCTTTGTAAATGACAAAAGCATTGAACAAACTGATCTCAAACAGATAGAATACAAATTTCTTTGTCCACTTAGCTGACCTCCTGACACAGGGGTAGTACGCTAAGTTTTGGTCCAATCTATCAACTCCATTCATTGACTTATTGTATGCAACAATGCAAGCTGGCTTCCATTTTGGAACTTTATCTTTGTGGCCTTTCTGCTGTACCTGAACTTCTTCCATCTCGTTCTGGTGGAGCGTTGTAACCATTCTCACTATTCTCGGTTTGTCCCGCCATGCCAAGACCATCGCTGTGTCATTGTGACGCATAATTCTTTCCCCAATTCCCAGGTCAGATTTTTTAGCCTCTTTAATGGCTGGTGGTTCTCCTCTATTTTTTCTTAGGGTACCACAGACATGGGTTTTCAGACCAATTAGAAGTGTACACATTGATACAGAATTGTAGAAGTTGTCCATGTACAATCTATAGCCATGGCCTGCTAGTTTATCGAGCAGAAAGACAACTGTGTCTCCTAGGGTAGCATGTTTTCCACAGTAGGGCTTTATATTGAAACAGTACCCTGTGCCAGAGTCACAAAGTATGTATGATTTGATGCCATATTTGATAGGTTTTTGTGGATTGTACACTCTGAAAGATAGGCACCCACGCCACAGAAGCATACCTTCATCAATGCTAATGTTTTTGTCTGGTTGAAACATTTCACGGAATTTGGAGAGTAAGTAGTCTAACACTGGGCGGACTTTGCACAGCCTGTCAGTAGCGTCGATTGATTCATTATCACTGAAGTGAAGAAACCTCCATATATTCTGAAACCTGTTGCGAGCCATGGTCTTGTTGAAGAAGGGGGTAGCTAATGGTTCATCTGTAGACCAGAACATATTCATCTCAGGCTTACGAACGATACCAGTGAGAAAAAACAGCCCTAGGAAGTTTTTTAGTTCTATAAGTGTGACAGGTTTCCATGCACGAGCTCTAGAATATGGCACACTCCCTTGTTTAACAGTTCGAAGGAACTGCTCTGCATACAGGTTAGTCTGAACAACTATATTCTGAAGCAGCTCATCGTTAATGAATAGCTCCAGAAAGTCAACTGGTTGATCAGATTGAAGATCAGCAGCACCATTGCGAGGACCCGGATCTGCAGTGAACGGAATGTCCTTTGGCTGCCAGTTCATTTCATACCACTTAGGAGGATCTGCAGCTGTAATTACCATAAAATACGTAATTACCATAAAATATGTGTTTTTATTCGTGTGGTAAGTAGGCATGTAACGATTCACTTAACTCACGATACGAATAATTATTATTATAAATTATTTTTATTAATACAGCATTTTCTTCCCTCTCTCTTTTTTTTAAAACAATACTGTGTTTTCTCTTATCTCCTTTTCAATACAGTAGCAAATGACTGAAAACTCTTTATCAATGCTCTTACAAAGATCCTGTATTATTTTTTGCATAGGTCCTTTCACATGTCAGTGACATCACTGACGAATCCTTGTTATCTTTAGAACCAGCTTCGAACATAATGGTGTACGTCCGTGCTAATTCTGTGTTGCATAACAATGACATCACTGTCAAATCGTTGGTATCTTTATAGTAGCCTTTCAACGTGTTGATCAGCGGCGTCACTACAAGGTGTATTTAGATTATTTTCACGCTTACGCTAATGAAACACTAAACGGGATTATTATTTCATGTCAATATTCAAGTGCAACTATCAGAAAATGGAACACAGGTAAAGTAATGCGTCACTCTGCAAGTTTAACTAAACTTTTCCACCAGTCCAAAAGTTTCTTCTGGCTATTTTTTGCATCACGATTCATTTTTTATTAAATCTATTTAAATCGTCACCAGTTTGAATAGATTTACGATAAATCGTTGCATGCCTAGTGGTAAGTGTGATGAGAAGAAAAAGTTCTTACCTCCTTCAGAGCCATCAGATGGTAATGTAGAAGATGTGGGCTGTTCTTCCCTCGACTGTGTGGCTGAAATCACAGTAAAATATCAAATAGTTGGTAAATATGATGTACACAAAATCAAGTCAATTATTTTCACCCCCAGCATGTCTCAGGCTGGTGGTTCATGACTTTATGACACTTAGAATGAATGAGAGAAAACAGTTGCAGTTGCCCTGTGGGTTTTTGAACATTTTTTATTCCTGTGGTAAATGTGACATGCAGAAAAGGTTCTTACCACTTTCCGGGCAAACAAATTGTAAGGTATTAGGAGTCGTTGGCCGTGCCACATTCAACACCGCGTCTGCCTCATCCAACTCCGCATCTGAAATCCCAGTAAAATATCAAATACTGTAAATATTATGTACATCAAATCAATTTAGGCATTTAGCAAACACTCTTATCCAGAGCGACTTACAATACGCACATACATCAAATGCAGAGATAGTTAGCCATACATGATATAATAATATATATATTATTCATGTAGCACCTCTCAAAACTGGGTTACAAAGTGCTTTACAAAGGAAACAACAAACGAAAACACAGAAAACCAAACAAAAGAAAAACAATGCAGAGATGCACACTGACATACCACTGATAAGACTCGAATCAAGAGGAAGAGGGCATTAAAAGCTAACCTATTGACGCCTTAACACAGACAACGTCACAGGTCACACTGATAAGAACCAGTATGCGCGCGCAGGCCCGGCACCAAATGAACCCCACCGCTCATAAGATGCAATGTAAAAGTGGTCACAGCCGCACGTGTAAAAATGCATCCCATCAAACTTTCAGATGCTGTTTTTCTCCCAGTATGGAGGAAGAATGCTTAGGAATCTCTCGCTCTTGAAATAAATAATCCTTGGTTCTGGTGACTGATATTGTCCTTCTAATATGTGAGATCACCGTGTTTTTTCAATTACTTTTTCATTTATTTTGATTAAATACAATAAAATAATTAAATAAAAAAATTGGAAAAAGTAATCGAAAAACACGGCCCCTCACGTATTAGGAGGGCAGGATGAGTCACCAGAACCAAGGACGGGTGTTTTTGATGAATCTAACATGTTAAAAAGATAGTTTGAAGTTATAATGGGTTTGTATAGGAAGGGGGCGTGTCTGATACAATGAATATCAAATATATAAATACTGGGGGCACAGCGGTGCTCACACACACACAGATCCCTCCCTCCCTGCTTCTCTCCATTGAACATCAAGAGGCACCGCATGGTAAAAAAATGTATGTCTTCTTACCACTGGAAAATGGAGAAGGAGATCTTCTCCTTGGGCTTGGCTCCCACAATGAATGGAAGTCCCATTCGTCGGAGACATCCGAACCATCTCCTGTGTCACTGACAATGCTTTCAAATGAGCCAAAGTGTTTCCTTTTTCTGGCTCTACGACGGGCCCCCTGGGCGTCGTTTTCAGCAGCAGGTAGTAGTGGTACCTTTTCAGCAGCAGGTAGTAGTGGTACCTTTTCAGCAGCAGGTAGTAGTGGTACCTTTTCAGGTCCGCTCTCTGTGTGACCGACACAGCAACCATTGCTCAGTAATGTTTGTGGGTGTGTGGGGGGGTGTTGTGTGTCCTCCTCCACTTCAGACTCCGTGTCATCGTCGTCTCTTTGAACACTAAACTGACTGAAGTGCATCATCTCATCAAGTGTATAGAACACTGGCGAAGCGGACCCATCTTGGCCAGGGGGTTCTAAAGGCAGGCCAGGGGGTTCTTCTAAAGGCAGGCGCATGCTACCAAAAATGGTAGCATGCGCCTGCCTTAAGAAATCCGAACTAGCTCCTGTGTCAACCGATTCGGACGCTATCCCCGTGTCACTGCTTTCAACTGAGCCAGAAAAGGGACAGGGTGGCCGGTCATGGAACCTGACCGGCGGGGTCCCTTTCCTGCCTTTACGACGGACCCTCACCCAGGCGTCCTTTCCAGGTGCCTTTTCAGGACCGCTCTGTGTGTGACCGACATGGCTGTCTTCGCTCGGTAATGTGTGCGTGAGTGCGTGTTGGTCCTCATTGCCGTCCACCACCACGGGTTCCGTCTCGTCGTCTCTGCGGACCCGGGCGTCGTTTCCTCCAGGACCGCTCTGTGTGTGACCGACATGGCTGCCTTCGCTCGGTGATGTGTGTGTGAGCGTGTGTTTGTCCACATCGTCGTTCACTTCTTCGGGTCCCGTCTCGTCGTCTCTGCGGACCCGGGCGTCGTTCCCAGGTGCCTTTTCAGGTCCGCTCTGTGTCTGTGTGTGACCGACATGGCTGTCTTCGCTCGGTAATGTGTGTGATGTATGTTGGCCCTCATTGCCGTCCACCACGGCGGATTCCGCCTCGTCGTCTCTGCGGACCCGGGCGTCGTTTCCAGGTGCCTTTTCAGGTTCGCTCTGTGTATGACCGACATCATCATGGCTGCCGTCGCTCGGTGATGTGTGTGTGGGAGTGGGCGTGTGTTGGTCCTCATTGCCGTCGACCACCACCACGGGTTCCGTCTCGTCGTGTCTGCGGACCCGGGCGTCGTTTGTTCCAAGTGCCTTTTCGGGACCGCTCTCAGCGCTCTGTGTCTGACTGACATGGCTGCCGTCGCTCGGTAACGTGTTTGTGAGTTTGTGTTGGTCACGGTAAAAAGCAAGGGGTTTCTCCTCCTCATCATCATCATCGTCCATGATGATGATAGCATCATCATCATCATCATCGTCGTCCGTGCTGATGATGATGATGGATTCCGCCTCGTCGTCTCTGCGAACATTCAACTGCATCAACTCATCCAGTGCGCGTATACGCTTATAGTAGTCTGGGTCAGCGGGTACGGTCCGGGTATTAAAGTGTAGTGTGTTTCCCACTACGGTATAATTCGTCTCCTGCATGATGTCCACATGCAGTGGCGAAAAATAAGAAGAAAAACCACTTGAATTCTCCTCCTCCTCCTTCTCCAAATGAAAATACAGTGTTGGAATTAAAGAAAACGGCTTGCTTTCTCCTTTTCTCTTGGAAAACAAAAAAAAACGAGAACATAAACCCCTTTCGCTAGCAAAACAAGTAAACTAGTGGACATTGGACAAACCCCTTTCCTCTCTCCTCTGCAAAAGGAATAATAACAGACTGTATTGGTTATTTAAACTGTGGGCGGACTAGACTTGCTCCTGATTGGTTACTGCCCTGTCAATCTTTTACTCTGTGTCTACCTAGAGTTATAATATATCGGGTGTCTACTTCAAAATAACAGTTCCCCTCTCCCTTGTCTTTAATACTGTTTTGCAGGTCACATAGCGACGCATTGTGATCTTGTAGATCTTCTATTTTTTTTCTTACTTTCAATTAATTAATTAAATGAATTAAATTCGTTTTTATAAATAAATAATTAATTGTAATATAGACCCTCCAGAAAAACGCGGGCAAAAACTCTTGATTATGCGGGCTAAAACTCTTGATTATGCGGGCTAAGATCCTTGATTTTGCAACGAAACACGCAAATTTATGCGGGGAAATTGAGAAATATGCGGAAAGTTGTGAAATATGCGGCAATATGCGATGCGAATCGCATATTATGCGATGCGATGTGCGTATTATGCGATGCGATGCGCATATTATGCGATGCGATGCGGCCTTTTTAAAAAAAACGTTACCCCCGCATAATTATGCGCCATTTTGCTGATTATGCGGTAAATTCTGCGATCGCATAAACGCATTTTTCTGGAGGGTCTAGTAATAAATGTTTGTTTTTAAACGGGATATGCATATAACGTGTCTGGGTCAACACTGGGCCTGGGTCAACACTGGGCTTTCAAAATGTTTTTATATAATGTAATGTAGCCTAATGATTATTGTTCTTAAAAATCACATTTCCCACCTAATTATGGCATCTCTTACTACCTTTCTATTACCCAGTTTGTACAACAGACAAACTTTCCCATTATGAAGAGAAGCCATATCAATTGATACAATTTATATAGAAATAAATAAATAATCATATTCATATTATGCCTTCTCGATTAGGCCATGGTCAATGTTAGCCTCTGCCAGCAGGGGAGTGCAAGATATGATGATATAGGCCTACATCATATTTGTGGGTGTTTTCAGCAAAAAGCCCAGGCAGTTTATGCAGGAACTGCTTTCTAGTTGCAAACTGTTAATAAAGCATTCAATCAATCAATCAATCAATCCCCAGACACCAGATTGAAAATCTCTGCGTGTGCCACACATGCCTCTGATAGGCTATGTGGTGGAATTTGGAAAGTAACTAAGTACATGTACTCAAGTACTGTACTTAAGTTTTCAATACTTTTCCTTCTACTCCACTACATCTTAGAGGCAAATATTGTACTTTTGACTCCACTACAATTATTTGAAAACTTTAGTTACTAGTTATTTTGTAAAACACACATACATACGTGATATTTTGGCAATTCGTTTTTTTTTTTGTTAAAAAGGTTAAAGTACTATATTCTGATAGTAATCATTGCTACAGAGCGTTTGTTCGGTCACAGGGGTCTCTCCATCTCTTTAGTAAACAGATTGTAGTAGCCAATCAGGAGAGAGCACTGAAAATGCATTTTCTGTTTAATTAAGAGCTGGAGAGACATGGGAGACTCCTTTTACTGAACAAACACTCAATAGCAATGAGTACTATCAGAATATAGAGCTATTCAACACTTATTTTAACCAAAGTAAATCCCTTACCCTACCTTTAAGCAAAAGCATCAATACTGCAAAGTAGAAATACTCTGTTACAAGTCAAAATCAGGAATTCAAATTTTAATTGAGTAAAAGTACAAAAGTATTGGTATCAAAATGTACTTGAGAAAGTACCAAAAGTAAAAGTACTCTTTTGAAAATAGCTGATCTACGACTACAAGCTCACAATGCGTCGTGATGAGCTTGTAGATAGGCCATTTTCAAATAGCTGAAGTATATATATATAAGGCTAAAGTGGTTAACCTGTTGTTAACAATCCTGTTTAATTAGCAAAAAAGGCCTACACACAGCATACCCAAAGTAAATTGATTGTTGTTCTTGAACCATTTGGAATAAATGCTCTATATATATAAATAATATGCAACTGACATTGAGTTATACAAGTTTGAACTTACTGGAACAGGTTTAGAATTTTCGCCTAAATATTTTCTATAAATAGATGCCTTTATAACACTGCTATTATCATATATGAGCTTGAAAGCACAATGTTACCTTACCTTGCCTTACCTTGCCCATGACCATAAAACATTTGATTCTGTGGGGGAAAAATTAGTTTTTCACAGAATCAAATGTGTTATGCTCATGATTCACCAGTAGCCTGGATGGCTCAATTATAGGCTTAAAATAATTGATACAAATATTGTTGGAAATCTCTATGGGCCTTTTTTTGAGTGGAACCACAAAATGGACGCCACTGCTATGCCCTAAGGGTGTTGATAATGTCCCATTCAATGCATTGATAGCATCCGAATCAGGTGGTTTCTGTGGGGTTCCTGAAGGAAAAAAGTGGTTTGGACTTTATCACTTAAAGGGGTAGTTCACCCCCAAAATAACTTTTTTTCTATTGATTCCTCACCACCTGGAGCCTTGAATTCATAGATATTTTTTAGTTTTTGTCACATTCCTAAGCCAATAATTAGATTTTAATAAATTTGTCCCCATTGATTCCGGTAGGAGACACAAATGCATTTGTGTCTCCTACCGGAATCAATGGGGACAAATTTATTATAATCAAATAATAAAGGAAGGAATGCGACAAAAACAAAAAAATATCCATGAATTCAAGGCTCCATGGGGTGAGTAATCAATAGAAAAAGTTATTTTGGGGGTGAACTACCCCTTTAATCACTCTTCCCCAAAGAACACTTTTTGTGGAAATATTTCCTATTGGTGTAGTAGAACAAGTCAACAAGTCGCTGCAGCTTTGTGAATGTTTGTTTATGTTGGACGTCTGCGTTGATTGTCAGTTTTGATGCTATCTTGGAATAGTTTGCATCATTGTAATCACAAGACCTGTACCTTTAAAATGGTATATAGCTTGCTAGGTAGGTGACACACACACTCATGTTCACTTTGTCTAACAATATTTACCTCTGAGATGTAGTGGAGTAGTGGAGTGAGATGTATGTTTTATGTGGTGGTCAATAAGAGTCTTTGGTTTCTTTGATGGGTTTTATTGAGAAAAGTAATGGAAATTGGAAATACTCCAGTTAAGTAAGAAATACCTTTAAAAAAGTACAGTCATGTACTTAGTTACTTTCTACCGCTGCTCACTTTACTAGGCTGGGATGGCTCAAGGTAGAGTACGGAGTACAGCACAGCAATTTGCGATGGGCCTCGTCTTCAAGATACTCGTGGATCAGCGCTCATATATACATGTATCTGTCAAACTACTTTGCTGATGTTGTACCCACAAAATTCAGCACAAACGTGAGGATGAATGAATGCATTCTACTATTCTGCCACCAAAATGTTTTGAATACCACAATGGAAACAACCTGACACCACCACAACCAACAAGAATGACATTTTCCCCTTTTTGTGTAATCCTTTTAGAATGGCTTGCGTAATTGTACTTGCTGTAGGCTACCGTTTGCAGACTGTAATAAAGTATTCAATCAATCAATCTCTTTAGACAATGTGTAAAACATCTCTAAAAAATAAAGCCATCAGTGTGGAAATGTATGATATGTCGCCAAAGGAGTGATAGACAATGACAAGCATTGATGACTAAAATGCTACATCATCATCTTGCCTTAGCATGTGCAGCAGCTCAGAGTTGTTGATCTCCAGCAGCATGCCTGTGATCTTTCCAGCCAACGCTGGCTGAACGGCTTGGATCAGCGGATACAAGCGCTCACCTACAGGACACAGCGGTAAGTCACTGTTGGGCAGAAAACCTGTATCTCCGTTATTATTTCACCTTTTTTATTTCAATAATGAATGCCCTTTGTCGTACAACAGTGTCATGAAAAAGTAGCAAAGCTAACCAATCTACAACCACATAATGCTCGTAGATCTGTAATTATAAACAAATAAAACAAAACATACAATCGATAAAATTATGCAGCATATTTCACCTTTGAGTGGTACAGTGTGTAACATTCCCCAGCATGTAAGGGGATCCTACAGCTTTTACAATAGAGCCTCGTCTCCCTCCGCTTCCCCTTTCGGGAACAAACCCTGCAATTCCTACTTGAGTACTTCTTTTTGTTGCTGGGCGGGAGCTTAACAAGTACATGGGCTGCAACGTTGGCATTCAGTCTGCTCTTAGGGTCCTTGGCTGGTGCCCTATTCCTGTGTAACAGTGGATAATTAAGTAAGGATTCGCTTACTACTTCCTCAGCCCGAGCAGGTCTCAAGCTGGTCCATGACTTTACGACACTTTGAATGAATGAGACAAAACATTTACATCTGCCCTGTGGGTTCTTTGCCTTGTAAATGACAAAAGCATTGTACAAACAGATCTGAAACAGATAGGTTACAAATTTCTTGGTCCACTTAGCTGACTTCCTGACACAGGGGTAGTACGCTATGTTTTGGTCCAATCTATCAACTCCATTCATTGACTTATTGTATGCAATAATGCAAGCTGGCTTCTGTCGTGGAACTTTATTTCTGTGGCCTTTCTGTGGCCTTCCAGTTACCGGAACTTCTTCCATCTCGTTCTGGTGGAGTGTTGTAACCATTCTCACTATTCTTTTTTTGTCCCGCCATGCCAAGACCATCACTGTGTCATTGTGACGCATAATTCTTTCCCCAATTTCCAGGTCAGAATTTGTAACCTCTCTAATGGCTGGTGGTTCTCCTCTATTTTTTCTTAGGGTACCAACAACATGGGTTTGCAGACCAATTAGAAGTGTACACATTGGTACAGAATTGTAGAAGTTGTCCATGTACAATCTATAGCCATGGCCTGCTAGTTTATCGAGCAGAAAGACAACTGTGTCTCCTAGGGTAGCATGTTGTCCACAGTAGGGCTTCATATTGAAACAGTACCCTGTGCCAGAGTCACAAAGTATGTATGACTTGATGCCATATTTGATAGGTTTTTGTGGATTGTACACTCTGAAAGCTAGGCGCCCACGCCACAGTAGCATACCTTCATCAATGCTAATGTTTTTGTCTGGTTGAAACATTTCACCGAATTTGGAGAGTAAGTAGTCTAACACTGGGCGGACTTTGTACAGCCTGTCAGTAGCACTGATTGATTCATTATCACTGAAGTGAAGAAACCTCCATATAAGTTGAAACCTGTTGCGAGACATGGTCTTGTTGAAGAAGGGGGTAGCTAATGGTTCATCTGTAGACCAGAACATCCCTATCTCAGGCTTACGAATGACACCAGTGAGAAAAAACAGCCCTAGGAAGTTTTTTAGTTCTATAACTGTGACAGGTTTCCATGAACGAGCTCTAGAAAATGGCAACGCCCCTTGTTCTAAAATTTTAATGAACTGCTCTGCATACAGGTTAGTCTGAACAACTATATTCTGAAGCAGCTCATCGGTAATGAATAGCTCCAGAAAGTCAACTGGTTGATCAGATTGAAGATCAGCAGCACCATTGCGAGGACCCGGATCTGCAGTGAACGGAATGTCCTTTGGCTGCCAGTTCATTTCATACCACTTAGCAGCTGGAGGGCGACCTGTAAATTATAGAAATACGTAATTACCATATCATATATGTTTTTATTCGTGTGGTAAGTGTGATGAGCAGAAAAGGTTCTTACAAACTTTACGGCCATCAGATGGTAATGTAGAAGATGTGGGCTGTTCCTCCCTCGACTGTGTGGGCTGTTCCTCCCTCGACTGTGTGGGCTGTTCCTCCCTCGACTGTGTGTCTGAAATCACAGTCAAATAGTTTGGTAAATATGATGTACACAAAATCAAATACATTATTTTCACCCCCAGCATGTCTCAGGCTGGTGGTTCGTGACTTAGAATGAGAGAAGACAGTTACAGTTGCACTGTGGGTTTTTAGCTATTTTTTATTCCTGTGGTAAATGTGACATTCAAAAAAGGTTCTTACCATTTTCAGGACCAACAAATGGTGAGGTAGGAGTCGTCGTTGGCCGTGCCTCATCCAACTCTGCGTCTGCCTCATCCTCATCCTCGTCTGAAATCCCAGTAAAATATCAAATACTGTAAATATTATGTACATCAAATCAATTTAGGCATTTAGCAAACACTCTTATCCAGAGCGACTTACAATACGCACATACATCAAATGCAGAGATAGTTAGCCTACTATGCATCTACTGTCATAGTAAATACATAGGCTACATTGTCATCATATATCCATCAATCCTCATTCTATCACCTCAGAAATATATCAAAAATTAAAATCATTCCTGACCATCTCCAATCTGACAAAAGTTGTTCATGCCTTCGTCTTCTCACGCCTAGACTACTGTAATTCTCTGTACACCGGTCTCTCAAAAGCTCCATCCTGTCTTCAATTGGTTCAGAAATTTTTTTAAACAATATTTTTGGGGCTTTTTCTGTCTTTATTTGAGAGGAAAGTAGGGTGACAGGAAATGGGGAGAGATGGGGGGATGACACACAGCAAAGGCCGTCGGCATCGGGAGTCGAACCCGCTGTAAGACTGGATTACCAGCCTATTGTGTGGTATGCGCCTGGACCGCTAGGCCAGCGGGCACTCCCCGGCTTTTAATGGGTACAAGGACATTTGATCATATCACACCCATTTTAGCATCCCTCCATTGGCTGCCAGTGGAGTTTTAGGATCAGTTTTAAAATCATACTCACTAAAGTAAGGCCAGTCTAGGTCTTGCCCCAGCCTATATCTCGAACCTACTCGTGCCAGCATGTAACCTGAGATTCTCAAACAAAGCAATCCTGGACATTCCAAAGGGTTAGTTAAACACAAAAGGCCACATGGAATGCCCTGCCCCTGGAGACCAGGCTCAACGAGTCTGTCCCCCAGTTTAAAGCCCTCCTGAAAAGGGATAGTTCACCCCCATAATGACTTTTTCAATCGATTAGTCACCCCCTGAAGACTTGAATTCATGAATATTGTTCTGTTTTTGTCGCATTCCTAAGCCAATAATTTGATGACCAGCGGACCGGTATGCAGCGGTTCTGGTTGGAGACCGGAAACGCTGCCAGTCATCAAATTATTGGCTCAGGAATGCGACAAAAAATGTCCATTAATTCAAGTCTCCATGGGGTGACTAATCGAAGAAAATGCATTTTGGGGGTGAACTATACCTTTAAACCCCACTTCTATAGGTTAGCTTTTAATGCCCATTCCTCTTTCTAGTCTATCTCCGCTGGTCTTGCACCGGTATGACAGTGGTGGTATGTATGTGTGCATCTCTGCATTGTTTTGTGTTCTTTTGTTTTGTTTTGTGTGTTGTTTTGTTGTTTCCTTTGCACGTTGTAACCCAGTTTTGAGAGGTGCTATTATGTGCTATTATTATACGTCATCATATACATCACATGCATGTATACAGAATAAATACACATAATTTCTTCTTATCAGTATTGTCAGAAAACCAGGCACGCTACCATGATTGTGTGTGTGTGTGTGTGTGTGTGTGTGTGTGTGTGTGTGTGTGTGTGTGTGTGTGTGTGTGTGTGTGTAAAAAGTACTCACATTTTTACTTGAGTAAAAGTATCAATACTGCAATTAGACTGCAATGTAGAAATACTCTGTTACACGTAAAATTAATTTTTTAAAGGGGACGTGTCGGATATAATGAATATCAAATATCTAAATACTGAATCAAACAATGTCTGAGGGCTCAAAAGCCTGAGTAGACGATAATATGACCCAATTAAAAAAAAATCGCCTACAGTACTTGAGTAAATGTAATTAGTTACTTTACACCACTGTGTGTGTGTGTGTGTGTGTGTGCGTGTGTGTGTATGTGGGGGGGGGTTCTCTCTAGTCTCGCGTGGCCAGACTGTTGCCTCCCACAATTTTCAAATGTTAGCATTCGGAGATTGTGGAATAGTTGTCTGGCTACGCGAGACTAGGTTCTCTCCATTGATTATCAAGGGGCACCGCATGGTAAAAAATGTATGTCTTCTTACCACTGGAAAATGGAGAAGGAGATCTTCTCCTTGGGCTTGGCTCCCATAATGAATGGAAGTCCCATTCGTCGGCTTCGGAGACATCCGAACTATCTCCTGTGTCACTGGCACTGTATTCTAGTGAAAGCAGTGCTTTCCTTTTTCTGTCTCCACGACGGACCCTCTCGGCGTCGTTTTCAGCAGCAGGTACCTTTTCAGGTCCGCTCTGTGTGTGACCGACATGGCGACCATCGCTCAGTAATGTTTGTGGGTGTGTGGGGGGGTGTTGTTGTGTGTCCTCCTCCAGTTCGGATCCCGTATCGTCGTCTCCGCGAACACTCAACTGACTAAAGTGCATCATCTCATCCAGTGTATAGTACACTGGCGAAGCGGGCCGTTCTGGACAATCCGAAGTAGCTCCAAAGAAATCCGAAGTAGCTCCTGTGTCACCTGATTCGGATTCAACCGAGCCAGAACGGTTTTTAGGGTGCTTGACCGGGGTCCCTTTCCTGGCTTTGCGACGGACCCGGGCCGAGCCATGAGGGGGACAATGTGTCGGTGTCCGGCACCGGTCAGGGTACTTGACCGGCTTCCCTTTCCTGGCTTTGCGACGGACCCCATTATGTGCCTTTTCAGGTCTCCTCTGTGTCTGTGTCTGTGTATGACCGACATCATGGCTGCCTTCGCTCGGTAGTGTGCGTGTGCGTTGGTGGTCCTCGTCGTCGTCCACCACGGGTTCCGTCCAGTGGCGTGGTGGAGGGGTAGCAAGCGACTCGTCGTCTCTGCGTCGTCTCTTCTCAGGTCCGCTCTCGCTCTGTGTGTGACCGACATGGCTGCCGTCGCTCGGTAACGTGTGTGTGAGTGTGTGACGGTGAAAAGCGAGGGGTTTGTCCTCATCCTCGTCGTCCACTTCGGGTCCCGTCGCGACGTCTCTGCCAACACTAAACTGCATCAACTCTTGTTCTTCTTCTTCTTCTTTTACGGTTCCCGACAGGCTGAACACTTGAAACTGTTTCAACTGCATCAGCTCTTCTTCTTCTTCTTCTTGTTTTATCAGCATATAGTAGTCTGGGTCGGCGGGTACGGTCTGGGTACTAAAGTGTAATGTGTTTCCCTCTACGGTATAATTCGTTTGCTGCATGGTGTCCACGTGCAGTGGCGAAAAACAAGAAGAAAAAACACTTGAATTCTCCTCTTCTTGTCCAAACGAAAATAGCAAGCCGTTTTAACGGCTTGCTATCTCCTTTTCTCTTGCAAAACAAAAAAAACGAATGGACAATCCCCTTTCCTCTCTTCTCCGCAAAAGGAATAATAACAGAGTGTATTGGTTTAAACTGTGGGCGGACTTGCTCCTGATTGGTTACTGCCCCTGTCAATCTTTTACTCTGTGTCTACTTCAAAATAAGAGTTCCACACAATGAACATATTTATATATATATATGAAGCTACCACTTCATATATATATAAAACGTGGTAGTGGGGGTATTTTTTTTTGTATTTGCTTTATAATGGTTTTGTCTTTATGCAAATGCATCACATATTAACATATATCATGTCATAGGGTAGTTTATTACATATTATTACTATTATTATTAAATAGTAATAGTGATACATTATTATTATAAATATGAAACGAGTTAAACTTTACAATTAGTAGATTGTATTTACTGACTTATTTGTTTTGTTTTGTTTTTTCTGTGTAGCCTTTTTTTTTAATATATGTAAGACTTGTAGCATCGTTGACACTTGGTTTTCTTTTGTTTGTTTTCTTTTTTACTCTTTTGTTTCCTTTTCTTTTGTGACAATTAATTTAATTTGAACGTTAATAAGGTGGGCATAATAAGCTTCGGCTTCAGCCCAAACCCTTTCGGTCCAAATGATCTTGAAAATGTGTTATATGTTCAACTCTAACAAATAAACTAAACTAAACTAACTAACTAACTGCCTTGTCTGTAATACTCTTTTGCAGGTCACATAGCGACGCATTGTGATCTTGTAGATCTTACTTTCAATTAATCAATTAATTAAATTAATTAAATTGTTTTTTTTTATAAATAAATAATTAATTTTTAATAAAATTTTAAAAAACGGGATATGCACATAAACGTGTCTGGGGTAACACTGGGCTTTCAACATTTGTTTTATATAATGTAGCCTAATGATTATTGTGTTTTTAAAAATCACATTTCTAAGTCCTCCCACCTAATTACGGCATCTCTTACCTTTCTATTACCCAGTTTGTACAACAGACAACAAACTCTCCCATTATGAAGAGAAGCCATATCAATTGATACAATTTATAGAAAATAATAATATAAATAAATAATCATATTCATATTATGCCTTCTCGATTAGGCCATGGGCAATGTTAGCCTCTGCCAGCAGGGGGAGTGCAAGATATGATGATATAGGCCTACAACATCATATGTGTGGGTGTTTTCAGCAAGCCCAGGCAGTTTCTGCAGGAACTGCTTTTCTAGTTGCAAACTGTTAATAAAGCATTCAATCAATCAATCCCCAGACACCAGTTTGAATGTCTCTGCCGTGTGCCACACATGCCTCTGATAGGCTATCCATGTGGTGAAAGTAACTAAGTAGGCCTACATGTAGGCGTACTCAAGTAGGCGTAGGCCCTACTCAAGTTTTCAATACTTTCAATACTTTTCCTTCGACTACACATATCAGAGGCTAACATTGTACTTTTTACTCCACTACAATAATTTGAAAACTTTAGTTACCAGTTACTTTGTAAAACATACTGAAGTATCGCTTCAAACATGAAATGGTATGTTCATATAAGTAAGGATAGGAGAAAGAAGAACTTGCTTGAAGTAAAGAGACACTGATGAATTAAAACATTGGTAGGGGGTTTCTCCATCTATTCATGCAGGCTAGGACAATCAACTTTGCATTCCCAAACACCTCAGCCTTTGGTTCCTCTGTTTTGAGATGTAAAACTCCAGTACTCAGGCGTTGACACCCTCTGTCTTGTCTTGAGCCTCAGTGCCAGGCTTTTGTCTTAATCTGAACTGATTAAAATAGACATTGTTCCTTTATGGGCTTCAGCCACAGACAGTAAATGTGTAGTGAATGGTTAGAAGCCAGGTGAAGGTGACTGAGTAAACAGCTAAAATATATAGGCTACCCTTTGATTATTCTTCTGTCTTAAGTCTGCAGTGTGTAGTTAGAATGATTAAAGTCTTAATATGACTTGTGTGGCTAGCAAAGAGAAACGTCATTTGGAGAAAGTAACTGCTGTCTTTGTTGACTCATTGTATTTTAACTGAGGTAAACAGTGTATAAAATAATGTTACATGTGAATGGGCGCTGCTGATCAGATCAATGGCAGTTAGCCAGTCGGGCTGAATAAAATATGCTCTGACTTCAAAACATTGACTAGATTCTCATCCTTAAACCTCCTCCAGGAAAGCTTGTGTTTCGGCCCTTACACTATGGAAAATATACTTCAATACATTAACCACTTTAGACCTATATATGCCTATATGTTGGCCATTTGAAAATAGATCTACAAGCTCGCAGTGTTAGGGTTAGTGGTTAGGCGTTGTGCGCTTAAGCTCACAACGCGTCACTAATGTGAGGCATTGTCAGCTTGTGGATTGGCTATTTTCAAACTTTGGACACAATATAGAGAGCAATTTGATTGTTCTGTGCTTATTTCTGGATACCTTATTTGTGTTTAAGACAACAGACCTGAGGAGAACCAAAATGGTGTTTGACATCATTTACTTCTTGTTAGCAATTATGGAAGACCCCTGGTCCATCCACCCACACTTTATACAGCCCCCCCCCCCAGGTCAGTGGTCAGCTACTATTTCCACCCAGCTGGACATTGTACACACTTGTGGAACACCATGAGTATTATTTATATAATGCTTGGAGAGAAATATGCACTGGCACCATGATGATTAAGAGTAAAGATGTGGCTGGCTGCACATAATGCCACCCTCCCTCTCATTAAAGGACCATACCGGGAGTCTGGCGTGTGAAGCCTGCTGACTAGAGTCTGACCGATGCCAGATTTTGGGGGGAATTTGGAAGAGTTCTAGACCAGAATACCAATGTTTTGCCTGAAATTTGTGTGCTATCGGTCTCGCTTGACCATTTTACAAAACATACAGTAGTTTGTTCAACTTTCGAGGAAGCCATTGGATTCAGTTCATTTCACTATGGTGTGAAAATCTAAATGCAGAGACTTTAAACTTGGTTGAGATAGGTAATCCAAACTTGGTTGAGATTAGACATTTTATAGCAGCAACTGGACTCAAAGAGTCTAGCTCAAAACATGACATTCCCTGGAGAAGAGATTTATGAGAAAATTAGACTTACTATTAGCGCAATTAAGATTAGCCAACAATTTGGACTCAATTATTCATGCAAGATCTGTAACATTTTATCAAGAACGCACTGAGGACCCTAGCTGGAGCACTCATCCATCCAGTGTCATTCTGACTATATATGCATGTACCTCATGGTACTCTAGCACCTCAATGTCACAAAATAATAAGACTACTATACACCTCATTCCAAGGACTCACCTAACCCAGCTCACTTTCAGTAGTGGAGAAAGTACTCACATTTTTTTTTCTTAAGTAAAAGTATCAATACTGCAAAGTAGAAATACAAAAGTATTGGTATCAAAATGTACTTAAAGTACCAAAAGTAAAAGTACTCATTGTGCAGAATGTCCCATTTCACAAGTTCAATATGAATACAAACCTTTTGAAAATAGCCGATCTAGCTCACAATGCGTCACATCGCGGCACATTGTGAGCTTGTAGATACGCTATTTTCAAATAGCTGAAGTATATATAAGGCTAAAGTGGTTAATGCATGTTTTGTAGTAATAATAATCCAAATCTACAAAGTAACTACTGTAGTAACTACGGTTTTCAAATTGGAGTAAAAGTACAATATTTACCTCTGAGATGTAAAAGTACTGAAAATTGGATATACTCCAGTAAAGTAAAAAATCAAATCAAAATTGTACTTTAATACGTACAGTACTTGAGTACATGTACTTCGTTACTTTCCAGCACTGCTCACTTTACTAGGCTGGGATGGCTTAAGGTAGAGTACAGAGTACAGCACAGCAACTCGAGATGGGCCTCGTCTTCAAGATACTCGGGGATCAGTGCCCATGTACACTATCTGTTGTGGCGTACTTTGCTGATGTTGTACGCCCAAAATTCAGCACAAACATGAGGATGAATGCATTCTGCTATTCTGCCACCAAAATGTATTGAATACCACAATGGAAACAACCTGACAACACCACAACCAACAAGAATGACATTTTACCCTTTTTGTGTAATCCTTTTAGCATGGCTTGCGTAATTGTACTTCGTGTACCGTTTGCAAACTGTAATAAAGTATTCAATCAATCAATATCTTTAGACAATGTGTAAAACAACTCTAAAAACAAAGCCATTAGTGTGGAAATGTATGATATATCGCCAAAGGAGTGATGGACGAGTGGTTCTCAACCTTTTCAGGCTGCGACCCCCCAAAATAATAATAAAATAATCATATTTGAACTAACTGGGGCCACACCCTGACAAGCACTTGGAATGTAGGAGTTGGGGTATTACATTTAGTTTGACTCAGTTCCACAGATACAAATTGTGAAAATAGCAGATCTACAAGCTTGTAGATCGGCCATTTTCACACTTATTGCCTCTTTCTTATATTATTTGACAATTTGGCCAATGTTTCTTTTAATAGTATAGTTTGTTGATTATTTGTTATGCAGTAATGGTCTTTTCCTTGTCTTTTCATTTATTTTTTTTAATTGTCACTTCACTGTCATCTGGGGACCCCACCCACCCCCCATGTGGGGACCCCCTGTCGTATAGACAATGACAAGCATTGATGACTAAAATGCTACATCATCATCTTGCCTTAGCATGGAGGGACTCTGGGGACTCCAGCATGTGTAGCAGCTCAGAGTTGTCGATCTCCAGCAGCATGCCTGTGATCTGTCCAGCCAACGCTGGCTGGAGCGGATACAAGCGCTCACCTACAGGACACAGCGTTAAGTCACTGTTTGGGCAGAAAACCTGTATCTCTGTTATTATTTCACCTTTTTTTATTTCATTAATGAATGCCCTACTTCATCATACAACAGTGTCATGAAAAAGTAGCAAAGCTAACCAATCTACAACCACACGACGCTCGTAGATCTGCAATTTTAGCTATTTTAAAGAAAGAAAAAAAAGAAAAAAAAACATACAATCAATAAATGTATTCAAAAATATTTCACCCTCGAGTGGTACAGTGTGTCACATTCCCCAGCATGTAAGGGGACCCTACAGCTTTTACATGTGAGCCTCGTCTCGCACCGCCCCCCCTTTCGGGCGCAGACTCTGCATCGCCTCATTGGGCACTTCTTTTTGGCGCTGGGCGGGATCCTAACAAGTACAAGGGCTGCAACGTCGAAATTCAGCCTGCTCTGAGGGTCGTGGGTTGGTGTCCTATTATTGAGTGGAGGTGGATAAGCATTTGCTCGGAGTAAGCAATTGCTTACTTCCTTACTCCCAGCAGGTCTCAAGCTGGTCCATGACTTTACGACACTTATAATGAATGAGACAAAATGAATGCTAAAGAGTCCTGAGAGCACTTTTGTTGACTAAAGAGGAAATTCTGCCCAAAAATCTTGTTCTTTGATTAACTTTTTTGATCACCTTTGTTGCCATCCTTTCACCTGTATGTCAGGTATTTGTGAAGAATACAGCCCACATAGGTAATCTCTTCTTTGCTAGAGATTACTGTGTCATCGACTTTGACCTTGAAATCATTTACATTTATCTTACCGAGGGAATGTTTGGTCCCAAAAAGAATGGATTCTGTTTTACCAAGGTCAAGGCGTAGTGAGTGACAGTGACAACAAACAAAACATACTATCAATAAAACTATTCAGCATATTTCACCTTTGAGTGGTACAGTGTGTAACATTCCCCAGGATGCAAGGGGACCCTACAGCTTTCACAATAGAGCCTCGTCTCGCACCGCCCCCCCTTTCGGGCGCAGACCCTGCATCGCCTCACTGGGAACTTTCTTTTGGGGGTGGGCGGGAGCTTAAGAAGTACATGGGCTGCAATGTTGAAATTCAGCCTGCTCTGAGGGTCGTAGGTTGGTGTCCTATGATTGGGTGGAGGTGGATAAGCATTTGCTTGGAGTAAGCACTTGCTTACTTCCTTACTCCCAGCAGGTCTCAAGCTGGTCCATGACGTTACGACACTTAGAATGAATGAGGCAAACAAATTACAGTTGCTCTCTGGGTTCTTTGACTTGTAAATGACAAAAGCATTGAACAAACAGATCTGAAACAGATAGGTTACATATTTCTTTGTCCACTTAGTGGACTTCCTGACACAGGGGTAGTACGCTATGTTTTGGTCCAATCTATCAACTCCATTCATTGACTTATTGTATGCAACAATGCAAGCTGGCTTCTGTCGTGGAACTTTTTCTCTGTGGCCTTTCTGCTGTACCTGAACTTCTTCCATTTCGTTCTGGTGGAGTGTTGTAACCATTCTCACAATTCTTCGTTTGTCCCGCCATGCCAAGACCATCACTGTGTCATTGTGACGCATAATTCTTTCCCCAATTCCCAGGTCAGATTTTGTAACCACTTTAATGGCTGGTGGTTCTCCTCTATTTTTTCTTAGGGTACCACAGACATGGGTTTGCAGACCAATTAGAAGTGTACACATTGATACAGAATTGTAGAAGTTGTCCATGTACAATCTATAGCCATGGCCTGCTAGTTTATCGAGCAGAAAGACAACTGTGTCTCCTAGGGTAGCATGTTTTCCACAGTAGGGCTTTATATTGAAACAGTACCCTGAGTTGGAGTCACAAAGTATGTATGATTTGATGCCATATTTGATAGGTTTTTGTGGATTGTACACTCTGAAAGATAGGCACCCACGCCACAGAAGCATACCTTCATCAATGCTAATGTTTTTGTCTGGTTGAAACATTTCACGGAATTTGGAGACTAAGTGGTCTAACACTGGGCGGACTTTGTACAGCCTGTCAGTAGCGTCGATTGATTCATTATCACTGAAGTGAAGAAACTTCCATATATTCTGAAACCTGTTGCGAGACATGGTCTTGTTGAAGAAGGGGGTAGCTAATATTTCATCTGTAGACCAGAACATCTCCATCATAGGCTTACGAACGATACCAGTGAGAAAAAACAGCCCTAGGAATTTTTTTAGTTCTACAACTGTGACAGGTTTCCATGCACGAGTTCTAGAATATGGCACACTCCCTTGTTCAACAGTTCGAATGAACTGCTCTGCATACAGGTTAGTCTGAACAACTATATTCTGAAGCAGCTCATCAGTAATGAATAGCTCCAGAAAGTCAACTGGTTGATCAGATTGAAGATCAGCAGCACCATTGCGAGGACCCGGATCTGCAGTGAACGGAATGTCCTTTGGCTGCCAGTTCATTTCATACCACTTAAGAGGATCTGCAGCTGGAGGGCGACCTGTAAATTATAGAAATACATAATTATCATAAAATACATGTTTTATTCGTGTGGTAAGTGTGATGAGCAGAAAAAGTTCTTACCTCCTTTAGAGCCATCAGATGGTAATGTAGAAGATGTGGGCTGTTCCTCCCTCGACTGTGTGGGCTGTTCCTCCCTCAACTGTGTGTCTGAAATCACAGTAAAATATCAAATAGTTTGGTAAATATGATGTACACAAAATCTAATCAATTATTCTCACCCCCAGCATGTGGTTCATGTCTTTATGACACTTAGAATGAATGAGAGAGGGCAGTTACAGTTGCCCTGTGGGTTTTTTACCGTTTTATTCCTGTGGTAAATGTGACATGCAGAAAAGGTTCTTACCACTTTCAGGGCCCACAAATGGTAAGGTATTAGGAGTCGTTGGCCGTGCCACATTCAACTCTGCGTCTGCCTCACCCAACTCCGCATCTGAAATCCCAGTAAAATATAAAATACTGTAAATATTATGTACATCAAATCAATTTAGGCATTTAGCAAACACTCTTATCCAGAGCGACTTCAATATGCACATACATCAAATGCAGAGATAGCCTTATTATTAAAATAATAATAATAAAACTTTATTTATATAGCACCTCTCAAAATTGGGTTACAAAGTGCTTTACAAAGGAAACAACAAAACAAAACAACACAAAACAATGCAGAAATGCACATGTACACCACTGTCATACCGGTGCAAGACCAGCAGAGATAGACTAGAATCAAGAGGAAGAGGGCATTAAAAGCTAACCTATAGAAGTGGGTTTTAAGGAGGGATTTAAACTGGGGGACAGACTCAGTGAGCCTGTTCTCCAGGGGGCGAACAGCGTTTTCCTAGCGACTTGCAGACGAGGGGGGCGGGTGGGGCTGGGGGGCCAGAGGAATATCTTGTGTTTCAGCTACTATGCATCCCAGAAGGAAATTATAATTTGCAAGGAAATGTAAATATGGCAACTCATTTAGATGTAGGCCTACGTAGGTTTATGGTTTCCCAAGGACTATAGCCGTTTCACTCATTATCAGGGCCGGATCTAGGCATGAGCAAGGGGGGGCAATGCCCCCCCAAATGCCCTGACTGCCCCCCCAAAAAAAATCTTTAAAAAAAAAAAAAACGCGAACAAGCTATCGTTAATGCAGAACGAGCTATCGTTAATGCAGAACGAGATGATGCTTGGTTGCTTACTTCTTCCACAGACGCCAGGTTCTGTGGAAGAAGGAAGCAACCAGCGTTGTCTAGTTCTGCACGAACGATAACTCATGCGCGACTTTCAGTGCATGTTTGAGTATCATGAGAGTCCACAATGAGCAGTAGTAGAGAAAATACTAACTTTGCATCGGTTAAAATAGACGATTTTCACTCTTACACAGGCTCCCATTATGCCAACGGAGGGGGTCGAAAAAATGACGACACGGGACTCTCTGAAATAACTCAACGTCCCTTTCAATGATGGTGAGTGATAAGCGACACATCAAAGATAACACTTAAAATGTCCGGATCTCTCCTTTAATGCCCCCCCAGTTAATAATTTCTGTATCCGGCCCTGCTCATTATACAATTTCTCTTTCATAACAGATACATGTGCCAGATAATCCCCTACAACAAACAAGACAGTAAACAAAACAAAAAATGTTTAAGTCATTCAGTCCGACTTCACTGTAGCCTATATAGTAGCCTTTTCATAAATGATATTTGTACTTAAGCTGTCGTGAAAGTTTATAATATTTAGAGAAATTGAAAGTTTCAAATACAAAAGTAGTAGTAGTAGTCAAGTAGAAGTTGTGAATTAGCAAACTGGACATTTAGACTGAATGTTTCCTTTATCCTCATCTTGCGCTAATGCACGCAACTCTTTCGCCAGGTTTTATTATTGTTGCTTCTCATAAGCATGCATGGCCAGGCTCTCTCACCCCCTGCCCCCCCCCCCCCTCCCCCCTCTGCAAGTCGCTTGGAAAACGCCGTTCGCCTCCAGGGCGAACGCATTCCAAAGGGGGCTCTGAAGGCAAAGGCCATGCAACCTTTTGTATTAAACTGACCCTTTGGAATGTCCAGGAGTACTTTGTTTGAGGCTCTCAGATTACATGCTGGCACTTAATGGGGGAGAAGGTCCGAGATATAGCCTGGCCTTACATGTAGTGAGTAGGATTTAACTGGCAGCCAATGGAGGGATGCTAAAATGGGTGTGATATGATCACTTTTTTTTTGCACTATGCATCTACTGTCATAGTAAATACATAGGTTACATCATCAAATACATCACATGCATAGATACACATCATTTCATCTCATCAGTATTGTCCATGATGTTCCCCTGGTGGGAAAACCAGGAATGGAAAGTTGCTTGGATGGTCAGTGGAGTCAACGGGGCAGAGAGGGGATGTCCCCACGCTACCATGAGCGGTAGCCCCATTGAGGATATAGGGTGAGCATAGTCCCGCATTTCAGTGACTTTGAAAGCGTCCCGCAAATTGAGACGCTGTCCCGCATTCTGATCGATAGGCTCCAGTTTTCAAATGTGCGTTTAAAATCTTGGTTTTATCAACTAACTGGCTGTGCGCAGCGGAGCAGTGGAGCCTCCACTCACTGTTGAGGCTGCCTGTGTGGCTGTCTGTCATCACTGGGGGCGGGCCGTGTGTGTGTGTGTGTGTGTGTGTGTGTGTGTGTGTGTGTGTGTGTGTGTGTGTGTGTGTGTGTGTGTGTGTGTGTGTGTGTGTGTGTGTGTGTGTGTGTGTGTGTGTGTGTGTGTGTGTGTGTGTGTGTGTGTGTGTGGGGGGGATCCTGTCAATCAAACAGCCGGGCAGGCACCACGGCACGGAACTCAATGCATGTTACGGGTACGCCCACCTAAAACAACAACAAACCGTGGAACACAGCGATAAAGACGCGACGCGTTTTATACTGGAATGTGATACATTACTGAATGAAACATGGAGGAAAGGGAGGAAACTACGACCAAGGCAAAGAAAAGGAAATGCAGTTACAACAAGGACTGGGAAACTATTTATACATGGGTGAAACCAGTGCAAGGCGAATCTGATAGTTTTCTGTGATGTTTGTCAAAGTCGTTTTTCAGTAGCACATGGAGGTGAACACGACGTGAAAAGACACAGACAATGTGACACTTACAAAAAACGTGTTGCTCAAAAGGAGGCTTCACAGTCTATGGATACGTTCATACTAAAAAAAAAAACAAGATTCTAACTCAGATAAGGTAACAGCTGCTGAGATAACTAGTGTTTATCACACTGTGCAACACGCCCAGTCATACAGGTCAGAAGACTGTGTTAATAAGCTCTCATCAGTCATGTTTCCAGACTCTGATATTGCAAAGAAAATGGCATGTGGTCGTACAAAAGCAGCATCCATAGTTACAGATGTGCTTGCACCTGCCAGTGTGGAGAGTTGTTTGAGAGTTAAAAACACCAGTGGTTCAACTCCCAGATGACAAAAAAGCCCACACTCCATTCTTTTCAGTGGCTTCAGATGCTTCTAATCATGGCACAACAAAGCTCTTCCCATTGTCTCTGAGATATTGGACACCAGAGCTGGGTTTGAAAAGCAAAATACTTGACTTTTATGAGGATAGTGATGAGACATCTGCTACCATACACCGCCAGATTACAAGCAAGTTCGAAGAAAATGGCCTGCAACTAGACATGATTTCAGCATATACTGCCGATAATGCTAGTGTAAACTATGGGGAAAATCATTCTGTGTTTCAGAAGCTAAAGTTAGACAACAGTGGCATCATCAAGAAAAACTGCATGGCCCACATAGTACACAACTGTGCAAAGCATGCTGGAGACAGGCTGAACATGAACATTGACATTGACTCAGTAGTGAACAAAATATTCAGTCACTTTTCAGTATCTGCACACCGTACAGAAGCATTGAAAGCAGTGTTTGCCTTTGTGGAAGAGGAGTATCATGCTGTACGGAGACACGTACCCACAAGATGGTTGAGTCTTTGGCCTGCTGTCAAGAGGCTACATGACAGCTGGGCAGCTATCAAGAGCTACTTCTTGTCACTGGGAGAGAATCAGTGCCCAAAAGCATTGTGGCAGCTGATTAAAAAGGATCAGGACGGTGAAGGGCAACCCCCTGAGCTACAGGTCTACCTGGCCTTCCTCAATAATGTGCTGAAGATCTTCCATGATGTTGTTCTGCTGTTGGAGGGACAGGATGGGACTGTCTGTGAGCTATATGATATAATGTTCACTCTCAAGTCAAAGCTCCAACAACGCCAAATTGATTCCTTCTTTGGAATGGAGGCCAGTGCTCTCCTCCAAGAGTTTCCAGACCAAAAGGCAGCAACAATCAGAAATGATCTTTCCAACTTCTACAACGTTGCACTCAACTACCTGGAAAAGTGGTATGACTTCACAGACAACAACTACCAGAAGAATGTTGCATGCTTGGCACTGAAGAGCAAGTTCACATTCTCCCAGCTCAGTGATGCGGTGGAGGTCCTACAGATCAGAGGGAAACTGGACATGGATGAACTGTATGATGAGTACTGTGTGATTCTGCCACGCCAGCAGGAAATTGTGGAGAGAAGAGCTCCTCTTCTGGAGAAGTGGTCCATCTTGCTTAAAGGCACAACAACACCAAATCTGACTGCTGTTGCATCCTTTCTCTTCAGCATCCCCATCACCAATGCTCCAGTAGAGAGAGTGTTTTCCCTCATGACTGCTGCATGGAGCGACCAGAGGAACCGTTGTTCTGTGGAGCTTATTAAGAGTGAAATCCAAGTCAAGACCAACTTTGAATACAGTTGTAAGGAATTCTACAGCTATGTTCTCAAGCAGAAGGCCTTATTGGAAGCAGCACGCTCAAGCAAAAAGTATAAACCCAAGAAGAACATCTAAGGTAAGATATGTTTAAATAGAATAGTTTATTGTGGGCTCTGGGCCAGTGTGGTGCTAGATTTTAAATTTGTGCTGCTATTCTTGTGTTTCACTCACTGCCAGGTGCTTTCTATGGTGCTGAATGTGCATTGCCTGTGTGGGCCAGGCCTGCCTACACACAGTTGTTGCTGTGATGGAGAAAACTGAAAGACTTGTGATGGACAAAACTTAAAATATTTCCTTGGTTCTGGAAGTGCATACTGTAGCCTGTTTTGCTATGGTGGACAAGTTTGTTTACAATTTCATTTATCATTAGTTGTTGTTCCCTCCAGTCCTGACCAGTTTTGATTTATATTACTGATTTTATTTATTTTATCTATTTGTTTTAATGTTTTGCCTGTCTAATTTGAAAATAATTTGCAGTAGTTGGCTTTGTTAGGAGGATGCTGCTTTGGTATTTTCTTTGTTAATATACTGAATTGATACTGCTCTTGCTGCTCTACATGTAGACTTGAGAGTTGACTAGTAGCCTAAGTTTAACCTCAAGACATGAGACTTGGGACTGTAGTTGACTACTGTGAAAACTACATACTTTATTGTGAGCTTCTTATTGGATGTAATTAATGTCTTCACAATCAAATCAAAGCCTCTTAGTAGGTTGTATTGTCCAGTAAATACAGATAACTTCAAATGCATTTCTGTTAAGTTTTTATTTGCATAGTAGTTCTATTATAGTTATTATTATCATACTCCTATTAAGATTTCATACCCCCCACTTTTTGCAAAAAAAAAAGTTTTAATTGTGTTAATTGTTTTTGATAATAAATCGGTAAAATCAGGGGGTCCACATGTGTCCCACGATGTCCCGCGGAACGGGTTGATCTGTCCCTCAATGGCCCTGTTTGGATCTGGTCACCCTATGAGGATAGGATAATTCCTTTTAACAGGACGTTCATGAAAGTCCTTGCGGGCTTGTTTCCAATGAGGGCCTGTGAGCAATTAGGGGTTAAGAGTCTTGCTCAGGGACAAATTTCATTTCATCGACACATATGCTGGCGTGGCCTGGAATCGTACCTGGGGCAAACAGGGCCTCTGGCTCCCTGGCTCCCTAGGAGGGCTCACTAACCACTCAGCTATGGCCGCCCCTAATAACATTTAGAACCTCTCCCTCCGCTATGTAGCTCCAAGGTGAGGTCCTACGTGCCCCGGTGCCGTTTGAGCAGGACATTTTCGAATATTTTCCACTTTACATGTTTTTTCATGTCTTAAAAACATGTAACCGGCTGAGGAGAGAAGCTATTTAAAAGCTTTTTTCAACTCGTTGGATAGATTTTATTGCGCGCTAGAAGTTAAAACAGCTGAGAGCTTTTTTTTTGATACGATGTGCAGAAAGGGGTAAGAAACATGTAAAGTGGAAAATATTCGAAAATGTCCTGCTCAAACGGCACTGACAAACGTGGAACCAATTATCTCGGAGCTAAACAGCGGAGGGAGAGGTTCCGATTGGAGCTACGCCACTGAGCGGCTGTGTGTGTGTGTGTGTGTGTGTGTGTGTGTGTGTGTGTGTGTGTGTGTGTGTGTGTGCGCGCAGAAAAGGTAGTTAATGTATATTATGTATTAATATTTAGTAATAGCCTACTAATCAAAATCTACAAAGTAACTAAAGTGTTCAAATAATGTAGCGGAATAAAAAGTACAATACTTGCCTCTGAGATGTAGTAAGTGCAGTAGCCTACTTGAGTAAATGTACTTAGTGTCTGTCTGTCTGTCTGTCTGTCTGTCTGTGTTGCGAGCCGAGGCACAGCGGGGGTCACACAGACCCCCCCCCCCCCCATTGAACATCAAGAGGCACCGCATGGTAAAAATGTATGTCTTCTTACCACTGGAAAATGTAGAAGGAGATCTTCTACTTGGGCTTGGCTCCCATAATGACTGGGAGTCGTCCCATTCGTCGGAGACATCCGAACCATCTCCTGTGTCACTGACAATGCTTTCAAATGAGCCAAAGTGTTTCCTTTTTCTGGCTCTACGACGGACCCCCTGGGCGTCGTTTTCAGCAGCAGGTACAGGTACCTTTTCAGGTTCGCTCTGTGTGTGACCGTCATGGCGACCATCGCTCGGCAACGTGTGCGCGTGTTCGTCCTCATCGTCCCCTTCGGAATCCGTCTCGTCGTCTCTGCGAATTAAGTTCATCACCTCGTCATGAAGTGTAAAGTACACTTGCGAAACGGACCCTTCTTTACCGCCGTCCGGACCAGTGGGGTCTATGGTAGAATTCCCCTGCATGATGTCCACATGCAGTGGCAACTACGACAAAACCACTTGAATTCACCTCTTCTTGTTATAGGGAACAAACGAATATAGAAGAGTGTCGGAATTAAAGAAAACGGCTTGTTTTCTCCTTTTCTCTTGCAAAACAAAAAAAAACGAGTAAACAAACCGCCTTCCTACTTTTTGATAGCGTCGTCCCCCTTCCCAGCCTATCTGCGTTCTGCGAAGAGAACAGGGAAGAGTAGAGCCTGCCTTTTTGAACGCAAAGGGAATACTAATAGATTGTATTGGTTGTTTCAACTGTGGGCGGGCTTGCTCCTGATTGGTTACTGCCCTGTCAATCTTTTCCCCTGTGTTTACTTCAAAATAAACAGTTCCCCACTTCCTTGTCTTTAATACTCTTTTGCAGGTCACATAGCTTATTGTGATCTTGTATTTTTTCTTACTTTCAATTAGTTCATTAATTAAAATATATGTATAATAAAGAATTGTAATAAATGTAAAAAATAAACAGGATGCACATAACGTGTCAGCGGAAACACTGGGCTTTCAACATTTTTTATATAACATAATGGCCTAATGATAATTGTGTTTTTAAAAATCACATTTCTATGTCCTCCCACCTAATTACAGCATCTCTTACCTTACCCAGTTTGTACAACAGACAACAAACCCTCCGATTATGAAGAGAAGCCATATCAATTGATACAATTTATAGAAAATAAATAATCATATTCATATTATGCCTTTTTTTGGTAATTTTCTCTTTTTCCTCCTTCAGAAATCTGATCATGATTCCTGGATGATGAGTCCTGTAAGAAGAATCAAAGGTTTAGCCTTTTTGTTGTGTATGTACCGTACTGTTGTTTTATGTATATACAGTATAGTATAACCATGGATTAAAGCAAAATAGAAACATTTTGTCCTAAAATGCAATTTGTTAACAGTGTTAGAGGATCCCCTCACACATTAGCGCTGTGTTTCATAAACCAGCAAAATATGTAAAATAATGATGTTTTGGTAGCCATACAGCCAGTCGGTTGAGGAAATTGCAGCTTGAGGCTTTAATCTTTGCTTTTACGAAATATCCAAGATCATTAGGGTTTTCCGGAAGATTGAACATGTATTCTATTGCTTGTTTGACCACTTCAAATACTCTTTCATCTTAAAATAACTAATAACCAAAAATAGGCAATCTACAAGCTTGTAGGTTGCCTATTTCAGGTGAGTGACAAGCTTCCATTAAAGGTTCTATGACATTCATTTTCACTGGTAAAACTGAAAGTCATGAAACCTTTAAAAACAAGGCTCCAAACATCCCAAAACAAACTAGTAAGGCTACTTCTTGGCCTCAATCACAAAACCCATCTAACCCCTGCTCATCCTGTCTAAGTCTTAACCCCCCCTGCCCGTTTTTTTCTTCGTTTGTAAATATTTTTCACTCTTCATACCAGTAACCTGTAAGCTGATTGTATGACGTTCTGTATAGTAGTGTGTATATCTGTCTGTCTCTTATATGTCATCATGATTTGTGTGCATGGGGATCTCATCTTAAACAAGCTCAGTGCTTAATGAGTCTTCCAGTTTAGTAGACCTTGTATTGTGAATTTGTACTTCCATGTACTGATGTTCTCATGTCTTACTAAATAAAGTACATCAATCAATCAATCAATCAATCAATCAATCAAACTGGAATCAGTCGTGGCGACTGAGAACTTTAATCCAAGTATAACACAAAGTTAGGAATTGTGTGTTGGTAGATTATGTCCCTGTTAAACAATGCTTCTTGGCAATAACTTTTATACTGTTGGAACGCGTTTATTTCCCTTACCAATTGTGCCCGATTTGTAAGGAACATAGTATGTGGGTTGTGCCCATGAAAAATGTGCCAAATAGCTTATTCTGCTGTTGCTATTGACTCGTTTGGTGTCGTTTGGTGGATTGGATGATTGATTTGAAATCTAAAAAGGTATAAAAGTTATTGCCAAGAAGCAAGCAGAGCAATAAGCTACCAAACACTAATTTCTGAACTTTTTGTTTTAGCCCTTGTAAAAGGCCTGTGTTCAAAATGTTACTTGAGTAACAGTACAAAAGTATTGGCATCAAAATAGTACCAAAAGTAAAAGTACTAAAATGTTTGAAAATAGCAGATCTACAAGCTCGTTGAGAGCTTGTAGATCTGCTATTTTCAAATAGCCTAGGTATAAAATAGGGCTAAAGTGGTTAATGTATGTTTTATAATATAGTAATTTATATCTGCAAAGTAACTACTAACTTCAGTTTTCCAATAATTGTAGTGGCATAAAAGTACAATATGTAGTAAAGTAAAAGTACAGAAAATTGGAAATACTCCAGTTAAGTAAAAAAAATAACCTAAAAATTGTACTTAAGTACAGTATTTGAGTAGTACTTAATTACTTTACACCACTGGTATTTACCCACACACTGTATGTACCCTGGGGTCTCGGGGGCTGTGCAGTGGTCCAGCGGGGGGGGGGGGTGGGGGGGTACGGATGGTGTTGACAGCATTGTGGTTGTAGAACGATCGGGTGGGGGACTGAAGCAAACAAAGTGTTCACAGTTACCATGTCTAATCATGTAGCAGAGAACAGTACTACTACTAATAATAATAATAATAACATTTATAATAATATATTTTGGGGTATAGAATTTGCCTCTGCATCAGGAAATTAGCTGGCGGCAAAAAGTCCTGATATAGCAGCAAATTTTAAGAATTCTTAAAATCTCAAGGCATGTCGCAATGAGATGCCTTGTTATGACATTGCAGATCGTCTATTGGCTATTTTGGGCGAGAACAAAATAAACTAGAAAGTACTGTTCCTGAAGAAACAGTGTGGGATCGCTAAGAATGTTGATGGTATTGAGTATTGATATTGTTAGTAGTCTTAAAGGTTTAAAAGGTTTAAAGTTCTAAAAGTTTGAAAGGTTTGAAAGGTTTGAAAGGTTTGAAAGGTTCTAAAGGTTTGAAAGGTTCTAAAGGTTCTAAAGGTTTGAAAGGTTTGAAAGGTTTTAAAGGTCTAAAGGTTTAAGAGGTTCTAAAGGTTTGAAAGGTTCTAAAGGTTTAAGAGGTTCTAAAGGTTTAAGAGGTTCTAAAGGTTTGAAAGGTCTGAAAGGTTTGAAAGGCCTGAGAGGTTTGAAAGGTTTGAAAGGTTCTAAAGGTTTGAAAGGTTTGAAAGGTTTGAAAGGTTCTAAAGGTTCCATAGGTCTACGGTTCTAAAGGTTTGTCGGTGTTGAATAGTGTAAAATGTAGTTTTCTAGGGTAAAACTGTGGTTGCTAGGGTCTGATAGCCGGTTGCTAGGTTCTAATAGGTGGTTGCTAGGGTCTAATTGGTGGTTGCTAGGGTAAACAGGTGGTTGCTAGGGTAAAAAAGGTGGTTGCTAGGGTGTAATAAGCGGTTGCTAGGGTCCAATAGGGGGTTGCTAAGGTCTAATATGCAGTCTATATGGTCTAATTTGCGGTTACTATGGTAAAACAGGTGGTTGTTAGGTAAAACGGTGGTTGCTAGGGTCTAATCGGTGGTTGCTAGGGTATGATAGGTGGTTGCTATGGTCTAATATGGTGTTGCTAGTGTCTAATAAGCAGTTGCTAGGCTCCACTGTAGCTAAATAGGATTTCCCCATTGAAATGAATGGGAATTTTTTAGCAGTAAAAAGTGAAATATCTCTAAAAGTACAAATTATTTCAAACATTATAATGGTAGCCAATATGTCCTAAGTAGGCTGAACGTTATAGAGTTGGAACGGAGTTTCTAGCTAAAAGTATGAATTTCCCCATTGAAATGAATGGGATTTTTTTAGCAGTAAAAAGTGAAATATCTCTAAAAGTACAAATTTTTCAAAAATTCAAATGGTAGCCGACATGTCCTGAGTAGGCCGAACGTTGAAGAGTTGGAACGGAGTTTGTAGCTAAAAGTATGAAGGACTAGTTAGGGGCCAAAAAATGGTGGGAATAAGTATATAATAACTAGAAGGTACTGTTCCTGAAGAAACAGTGTGGGATCGCTAAGAATGTTGCTGGTATTGAGTATTGATAGTGTTAGTAGAGTTAAAGGTTTGAAAGGTTTGAAAGGTGTAAGAGGTTTGAAAGGTTTAAGAGGTTCTAAAGGTTTGAAAGGTTCTAAAGGTTTGAAAGGTTTAAGAGGTTCTAAAGGTTTGAAAGGTTCTAAAGGTTCTAAAGGTTCTAAAGGTTCTAAAGGTTCTAAAGGTTTGAAAGATGTAAAAGGTTTTAAAGGTTTTAAAGGTTCTAAAGGTTTGAAAGGTTCTAAAGGTTTGAAAGGTTCTAAAGGTGTGAAAGGTTTGAAAGGTGTGAAAGGTTTGAAAGGTTTGAAAGGTTTGAAAGGTTTGAAAGGTTCTAAAGGTTTGAAAGGTTCTAAAGGTTTGAAAGGTTCTAAAGGTTTAAGAGGTTCCAAAGGTTTGAAAGGTTTGAAAGGTTTGAAAGGTTTGAAAGGTTTGAAAAGTTTGAAAGGTATAAGTATTTTTACTCATTTGAGTACTACTGGGTATGTTTACTCAATTTAAGTACTCTTAAGTATTGTTACTCAATGTATTTACTTTAAATTATTTTTAGTCACTTTATTTACTTTAAAGTATTTTTTACTAATTTTGAGTACTTTTAAGTATTTTTACTCAATATAAGTACTCTTAAGTATTTTTACTCAAGGTATTTACTTTAAAGTATTTTTAGTCACTTTATTTACTTTAAAGTAGCTTTTAATTTTTTTTACAACTTTTAAGTATTTTTACTCTTTTTATCAACTTTTAAGTATTTTTACTATTTAAAAAGTGAAATATCTCTAAAAGTACAAATGATTTCAAAAATTCTAATGGTAGCCAATATGTCCTAAGTAGGCTGAACGTTATAGAGTTGGAACGGAGTTTCTAGCTAAAAGTATGAATTTCCCCCATTGAAATGAATGGGAGTTTTTTAGAAGTAAAAAGTGAAATATCTCTAAAAGTACAAATGATTTCAAAAATTCAAATGGTAGCCGATATGTCCTAAGTAGGCCGAACGTTGAAGAGTTGGAACGGAGTTTGTAGCTAAAAGTATGAAGGACTAGTTAGCCGCCAAAAAACGGGGGGAAGTATATAATAATAAATAGTGGCAATAACATTAGTGTGATCGCTTTAGCGATCCCACAACTAGAAAGTACTGTTCCTGAAGAAACAGTGTGGGATCGCTAAGAATGTTGCTGGTATTGAGTATTGATAGTGTTAGTAGTGTTATAGGTTTGAAAGGTTTGAAAGGTTTGAAAGGTTTGAAGGGTTTGAAGGGTTTGAAGGGTTTGAAAGGTTTAAGGTTTGAAAGGTTTGAAAGGTTTGAAAGGTTTGAAAGGTTCTAAAGGTTTGAATGGTTCTAAAGGTTTGAAATGTTCTAAAGGTTCTAAAGGTTCTAAAAGTTCTAAAAGTTCTAAAGGTGTGAAAGGTTTGAAAGGTTTGAAAGGTTTGAAAGGTTTGAAAGGTGTTAAAGTATTAGTGTTAAAAGTTTTGATAGTGTTGGCAGTGTTGAATAGTGTAAAATGTAGTTTTTTAGGGTAAAACAGTGATAGCTAGGGTCTAATAGGCGGTTGCTAGGGTCTAATAGGCGGTTGCTAGGGTCTAATAGGTGGTTGATAGGGTAAAACAGGAGGTTTCTAGGGCCTAATAAGCGGTTGCTAGGGTCTAATAGGGGGTTGCTAGGGTCTAATATGCAGTTTACATGGTCTAATATGCGGTTGCTAGGGTGAAACTGGTGGTTGCTAGGGTAAAACGGTGGTTGCTAGGGTCTAATAGGCGGTTGCTAGGGTATAATAGGTGGTTGCTAGGCTCTAATATGGTGTTGTTAGGGTATAATAAGCAGTTGCTAGGGTCCACTGTGGCTAAATGGCATTTCTCCATTGAAATGAATGGGATTGTTTTAGCAGTAAAAAGTGAAATATCTCTAAAAGTACAAATTATTTCAAAAATTCTAATGGTAGCCAATATGTCCTAAGTAGGCTGAACGTTATAGAGTTGGAACAGAGTTTCTAGCTAAAAGTATGAATTTCCCCATTGAAATGAATGGGATTTTTTTTTGCAGTAAAAAGTGAAATATCTCTAAAAGTACAAATTATTTCAAAAATTCAAATGGTAGCCGACATGACCTGAGTAGGCCGAACGTTGAAGAGTTGGAACGGAGTTTGTAGCTAAAAGTATGAAGGACTAGTTAGGGGCCAAAAAATGGGGGGAAGTATAGTATAGATAGAAAGAGTGGCAATAACATTAGTGTGATCGCTTTAGCGATCCCACAACTAGAAAGTACTGTTCCTGAAGAAACAGTGTAGGATCGCTAAGAATGTTGATGGTATTGAGTATTGATATTGTTAGTAGTGTTAAAGGTTTGAAAGGTTTAAAGTTCTAAAAGTTTGAAAGGTTTGAAAGGTTCTAAAGGTTTGAAAGGTTCTAAAGATTCTATAGGTTTGAAAGGTTCTATAGGTTCTAAAGGTTTGAAAGGTTCTAAAGGTTTAAGAGGTTCCAAAGGTTTGAAAGGTTCTAAAGGTTTGAAAGGTCTGAAAGGTCTGAAAGGTTTGAAAGGTTCTAAAGGTTCTAAAGGTTCTAAAGGTTCTAAAGGTTCTAAAGGTTCTAAAGGTTCTAAAGGTTCTAAAGGTTTGAAAGGTTCTAAAGGTTTGAAAGGTCTACAATTCTAAAGGTTTTGTCGGTGTTGACTAGTGTAAAATGTAGTTTTCTAGGGTAAAACTGTGGTTGCTAGGGTCTGATAGCCGGTTGCTAGGTTCTAATAGGTGGTTGCTAGGGTCTAATTGGTGGTTGCTAGGGTAAAACAGGTGGTTGCTAGGGTCCAATAGGGGGTTGCTAAGGTCTAATATGCAGTCTATATGGTCTAATATGCGGTTACTATGGTAAAACAGGTGGTTGCTAGGGTAAAACGGTGGTTGCTAGGGTCTAATCGGTGGTTGCTAGGGTATGATGTCCTGAGTAGGCTGAACGTTGAAGAGTTGGAACGGAGTTTCTAGCTAAAAGTATGAAGGACTAGTTAGGGTCCAAAAAACTGGCGGAATATGGTATATAATAATAAATAGTGAAGATAACATTAGTGTGATCGCTTTAGCGATCCCACAATAAATAGTGAAGATAACATTAGTGTGATCGCTTTAGCGATCCCACAATAAAATGTGTATAATGACATTCCCAAGGTTGAAAGTGGTTAAAATCAAATAATTATATCAAATAATTCATTATATCAAATAATTCATTATATCAAATAATTCATAACTTCTTAGTTATGAACACAACTGTGTGCCTTGGCACACCGTTTGGAGGCCACTGGCATAAAATTACAACACCATACTGCAGGAAAAAAAAGCATCTCTTTAGCAGTACTTGGCCTAACAACCGTTTTAAACACGTTATGAGGCTCATCTGGTTTGGTCCCTGCATCACACTGGATTTGACGGCTAGATGGAACAATGTGCAGTTATGTTAGGTTTTGTTAAAGGACGAGGTACTCAACATTCATACACGTGATGCCAGTTTTAATCATAAGGGTTGTGTACAGGGAAAAATGGAAGGGGCCTAGATTGGCCCCTTGATGTACCCATTAAGACCTGGAGCGCATCTGTGTCACTTTTTGATTTGAGCCAAAAAAAAGCATTATTTTACACTTTGGCTATTCAAAAATAGCAAATCTACAAGCTCATGAGTGCCGCGCTATGAGCTTGTATATCTGCTATTTTTTTTTATCGAGAAAATGTGTGCAAATTAATATATTTATATTCTTTTAAAACATTTTTAACTCAAATCTTTGCTTCTGGGGGGTCCCTGGAACAACATATTTTGAGATGGGGGTCTGCGGCCAAATACATATCATTGTGGGGGTCCTTGATATGAAAAGGTTTGAGAACCACTGATATAGAAACATACGTTTTTCAGAAAACTGTTAGGATTTAGAAGACATTAGTAAGAGAATTGGCCTCAGGTCTTAATGGGTTAAACACGTTATGAGGCTCGTCTGGTTTGGTCCCTGCATCGCACTGGATTTGACGGCTAGATGGAACAATGTGTAGTTATGTTATGTTTTGTTAAAGGACCTGAACCTCAGCATTCATACACGTGATGCCAGATTTAATCATAAGGGTCGTGTACAGGGAAAAATGGAAGGGGCCTAGAATGTCCCCTTGGTGGACTTTAGTTAAACATGTGATAAGGACTTTATCATCTGGTTTGGAGAATTATTGTCATTAGTGTCTATGCTGGGAATGTTGAATGGGAGGAGTAGGACTGAGGCTCTACGTCCTCCCGGTGAGGGCTCCTCACTGGCAGATGAGCCAGTAGGATAAAACAGCACTGGCAAGCAGAGGGAGTAATTTATTGGCACGACGACTAAATTGAGAGAAAAATGGGACGTAAAAAAAAAGGGTAGCCAATCTACTTTTGATTGATTGATTGAATACTTTATTAACCCATTAAGACCGAGAAATAATCTGTCATTTTAAGATTTTTTTTGGCTATTCAAAAATAGCATATCTACAAGCTCACAATGCGTCACATCGTGGCACATTGTGAGCTTGTTGATATGCTATTTTCAAATAGCTGAAGTATATATAAGGCTAAAGTGGTTAATGCATGTTTTGTAGTAATAATAATCCAAATCTACAAAGTAACTACTGTAGTAATTAAGGTTTTCAAATTATTGTAGTGGAGTAAAAGTACAATATTTACCTCTGAGATGTAGTGGAGTAGAAGTAAAAGTACTGAAAATTAGAAATACTCCAGTAAATTAAAACAAATACCTCGAAATTGTACTTACGTACAGTACTTGAGTACATGGACCCCAACGGAAACAAGTCCGCAAGGACTTTTTTGGTTGGACCTTTTAGACAAAAGTATTGTAAATGTAACTGTGTTGTTTTACATTCTTTTGCCTAATAAAAAATTTAATCAATTGATCAATCAATGTACTTCGTTACTTTCCAGCACTGCTCACTTTACTAGGCTGGGATGGCTTAAGGTAGAGTACAGAGTACAGCACAGCAACTCGCGATGGGCCTCGTCTTCAAGATACTCGGGGATCAGTGCCCATGTACACATGTATCTGTCAAACTACTTTGCTGATGTTGTACGCCCAAAATTCAGCCCAAACATGAGGATGAATGCATTCTGCTATTCTGCCACCAAAATGTATTGAATACCACAATGGAAACAACCTGACACCACCACAACCAACAAGAATGACATTTTACCCTTTTTGTGTAATCCTTTTAGCATGGCTTGCGTAATTGTACTTCGTGTACCGTTTGCAAACTGTAATAAAGTATTCAACCAATCAATATCTTTAGACAATGTGTAAAACAACTCTAAAAAACAAAGCCATCAGTGTGGAAATGTATGATATATCGCCAAAGGAGTGATGGACGAGTGGTTCTCAACCTTTACAGGCTGCAACCCCCCAAAATAATCATATTTGAACTGGGGACCCCCCCACCCTGACAAAGACTTGGAATGTAAAGTTGGGGTATAACATTTAGTTTGACTCGGTTCCACAGATACAAATTGTGAAAATAGCAGATCTACAAGCTTGTAGATCGGCCATTTTCACACTTATTGCCTCTATCTTATATTATTTGACAATTTGGCCAATGTTTCTTTTAATAGTATAGTTTGTTGATTATTTGTTATGCAGTAATGGTCTTTTCCTTGTCTTTCTTGGGGGGGGGGGGGGGTATTAAAGTGGTCTTTAAAATCCTTAAAATTGTCACTTTACTGTCATCTGGGGACCCCACCCCCCCAAAAAAAAATCATGTGGGGACCCCTGTCATATAGACAATGACAAGCATTGATGACTAAAATGCTACATCATCATCATCTTGCCTTAGCATGGAGGGACTCTGGGGACTCCAGCATGTGTAGCAGCTCAGAGTTGTCGATCTCCAGCAACATGCCTGTGGCTGAACGGCTTGGATCAGCGGATACAAGCCTACAGGACACAGCATTAAGTCACTGTTTGGTCAGAAAACCTGTATCTCCGTTATTATTTCACCTTTTTTTATTTCAATAATGAATGCCCTACTTCATCATACAACAGTGTCATGAAAAAGTAGCAAAGCTAACCAATCTACAACCACACGATGCTCGTAGATCTGCAATTTTAGCTATTTTAAAGAAATAAAACAAAAAAAACATACAATCAATTAATGTATTCAAAAATATTTCACCCTCGAGTGGTACAGTGTGTCACATTCCCCAGCATGTAAGGGGACCCTACAGCTTTTACATGTGAGCCTCGTCTCGCTCCGCCCCCCCTTTCGGGAACAGACCCTGCAAACCCTACTTGGGTACTTCTTTTTGGCGCTGGGCGGGATCTTAACAAGTTGATGGGCTGCAACGTCGAAATTCAGCCTGCTCTCAGGGTCGTGGATTGGTGCCCTCCAAGTTTGTGGAGGTGGATAAGCATTTGCTTGGAGTAAGCACTTGCTTACTTCCTTACCCCCAGCAGGTCTCAAGCTGGTCCATGACGTTACGAGACTTAGAATGAATGAGGCAAACAAATTACAGCTGCCCTCTGGGTTCTTTGCCTTGTAAATGACAAAAGCATTGAACAAACAGATCTGAAACAGATAGGTTACATATTTCTTTGTCCACTTAGTGGACTTCCTGACACAGGGGTAGTACGCTATGTTTTGGTCCAATCTATCAACTCCATTCATTGACTTATTGTATGCAACAATGCAAGCTGGCTTCTGCCGTGGAACTTTTTCTCTGTGGCCTTTCTGCTGTACCTGAACTTCTTCCATTTCGTTCTGGTGGAGTGTTGTAACCATTCTCACTATTCTCGGTTTGTCCCGCCATGCCAAGACCATCACTGTGTCATTGTGACGCATAATTCTTTCCCCAATTCCCAGGTCAGATTTTGTAACCTCTCTAATGGCTGGTGGTTCTCCTCTATTTTTTCTTAGGGTACCACAGACATGGGTTTTCAGACCAATTAGAAGTGTACACATTGATACAGAATTGTAGAAGTTGTCCATGTACAATCTATAGCCATGGCCTGCTAGATTATCGAGCAGAAAGACAACTGTGTCTCCTAGGGTAGCATGTTTTCCACAGTAGGGCTTTATATTGAAACAGTACCCTGTGTCGGAGTCACAAAGTATGTATGATTTGATGCCATATTTGATAGGTTTTTGTGGATTGTACACTCTGAAAGATAGGCACCCACGCCACAGTAGCATACCTTCATCAATGCTAATGTTTTTGTCTGGTTGAAACATTTCACGGAATTTGGAGACTAAGTGGTCTAACACTGGGCGGACTTTGTACAGCCTGTCAGTAGCGTCGATTGATTCATTATCACTGAAGTGAAGAAACTTCCATATATTCTGAAACCTGTTGCGAGACATGGTCTTGTTGAAGAAGGGGGTAGCTAATATTTCATCTGTAGACCAGAACATCTCCATCATAGGCTTACGAACGATACCAGTGAGAAAAAACAGCCCTAGGAAGTTTTTTAGTTCTACAACTGTGACAGGTTTCCATGCACGAGTTCTAGAATATGGCACACTCCCTTGTTCAACAGTTCGAATGAACTGCTTTGCATACAGGTTAGTCTGAACAACTATATTCTGAAGCAGCTCATCAGTAATGAATAGCTCCAGAAAGTCAACTGGTTGATCAGATTGAAGATCAGCAGCACCATTGCGAGGACCCGGATCTGCAGCGAACGGAATGTCCTTTGGCTGCCAGTTCATTTCACACCACTTAGGACGATCTGCAGCTGGAGGGCGACCTGTAAATTATAGAAATATATAATTACCATAAAATACATTTTTTTTATTCATGTGGTAAGTGTGATGAGCAGAAAAAGTTCTTACCTCCTTTACAGCCATCAGATGGTAATGTAGAAGATGTGGGCTGTTCCTCCCTCGACTGTGTGGGCTGTTCCTCCCTCGACTGTGTGTCTGAAATCACAGTAAAATATCAAATAGTTTGGTAAATATGATGTACACAAAATCTAATCAATTATTCTCACCCCCCAGCATGTCTCAGGCTGGTGGTTCATGTCTTTATGACACTTAGAATGAATGAGAGAAGGCAGTTAGTTGCCCTGTGGGTTTTTTGCCGTTTTATTCCTGTGGTAAATGTGACATGCAGAAAAGATTCTTACCACTTTCAGGGCCCACAAATGGTAAGGTAGGAGGAGTCGTTGGCCGTGCCACATTCAACTCTGCGTCTGCCTCATCCAACTCTGCATCTGAAATCCCAGTAAAATATAAAATACTGTAAATATTATGTACATCAAATCAATTTAGGCATTTAGCAAACACTCTTATCCAGAGCGACTTACAATATGCACAGACATCAAATGCAGAGATAGCCTTAATATTGAAATAATAATAAATAAACTTATAGCACCTCTCAAAATTGGGTTACAAAGTGCTTTACAAAAGGAAACAAAACAAAACAAAAGAAAAAACTATGCAGAAATGCACACGTACACCACTGTCATACCGGTGCAAGACCAGCAGAGATAGAATAGAATCAAGAGGAAGAGGCCATTAAAAGCTAAACTCTAGAAGTGGGTTTTAAGGAGGGATTTAAACTGGGGGACAGACTCAGTGAGCCTGATCTCCAGGGGGCGAACAGCGTTTTTCCTAGCGACTTGGGGCTGGGGGGCCAGAGGAATATCTTGTGTTTCAGCTACTATGCATCCCAGAAATAAATTCTAATTTGCAAGGAAATGTAAATATGGCAACTCATTTAGCCTACGTAGGTTTATGGTTTCCCAAGGACTATAGCCGTTTCACTCATTATACAATTTCTCTTTCATAACAGATACATGTGCCAGATAACCCCCTACAACAAAACACCAAGAGAGTAAAAAAAACAACAACGTTTAAGTCATTCAGTCCGACTTCACTGTAGCCTATATAGTAGCCTTTTCATAAATGATATTTGTACTTAGGCTGTCGTGAAAGTTTATAATATTTAGAGAAATTTAAAGTTTCAAATACAAAAGTAGTAGTAGTAGTTGTGAATTAGCAAACTGGACAATTAGACTAAATGTTTCCTTTATCCTCATCTTGCGCTAATGCACGCAACTGTTTCGCCAGGTTTTATTATTGTTGCTTCTCATACGCGTGCATCGCCAGGCTCTCTTCTCTCCCCCCCCCCGCCTGCAGGTCGCTTGGAAAACGCCGTTCGCCTCCAGGGCGAACGGCGTTCCAAAGATCCTCAAAGAAGTGTTTTAATGCCGTCTGTGGCCGATTCTGTCGGAAGTTCCCAATGGGCGGTAGTGACGCGCCCATCTGGTGAAACCCGGAATTACACTCAATGTAAACAGGAAGTAAACGAGGGTGAAAAAATGGCGTTCGGCCACAAACGGCATTAAAACACTTCTTTATTGAAAGGTATGGATTATTACATTAAACTACTACCCCGTAGCGAGAGTTAACATTTGGGGCGTGGGGGTAAGCACCTTTATTTTCAATTTGTACATGTTTGGAGTGTCTACGGGTGCTGAAAGTCCCTGTGTCCATGGGGGGTGAACCCATCTACTCTCGTAGATTGAAAACGTCATTGACCAGTAGGGGAATCGGTAATGTCGCCTCTGCGGGCGCAACTTTCCGGGTATGTCTTAAAAACATGTAACCGGCTGAGGAGAGAAGCTATTTACACGCTTTTTTCAACTCGTTGGATAGATTTTATTGCGCGCTAGAAGTTAAAACATCCGAGAGCATTTAAAAAAACTTTTACTTTTTGGATACGATGTGCAGAAAGGGGTAAGAAACATGTAAAGTGGTAAATATTCGAAAATGTCCTGCTAAAACGGCACTGACAAACGTGGAACCTCATCTCGGAGCTAAACAGCGGAGGGAGAGGTTCCAGTTGGAGCTACCATGAGCAGCTGTGTGTGTGTGCGCGCGCGCGCAGTGGTGGAAAAAGTAGTTAATGTATATTATGTATTAATATTTAGTAATAGCCACTAATCAAAATCTACAAAGTAACTAAAGTTTTCAAATAATATAAAAAAAAATACAATACTTGCCTGCTCTGAGATGTAGTAAGTGCAGTACTTGAGTAAATGCACTTTTTTAGTTGCTGTGTCAGTGTGTGTGTGTGTGTGTGTGTGTGTGTGTGTGTGTGTGTGTGTGTGTGTGTGTTGCGAGCCGAGGCACAGCGGGGGTCACACAGACCCCCCCCCCCCCCCATTGAACATCAAGAGGCACCGCATGGTAAAAATGTATGTCTTCTTACCACTGGAAAATGGAGAAGGAGATCTTCTACTTGGGCTTGGCTCCCATAATGACTGGGAGTCGTCCCATTCGTCGGAGACATCCGAACCATCTCCTGTGTCACTGGCACTGCTTTCAAATGAGCCAAAGTGTTTCCTTTTTATGGCTCTACGGCGGACCCCCTGGGCGTCGTTTTCAGCAGCAGCAGGTACAGGTGCCTTTTCAGGTTCGCTCTGTGTGTGACCGTCATGGCGACCATCGCTCGGCAACGTGTGCGCGTGTTCGTCCTCATCGTCCCCTTCGGAATCCGTCTCGTCGTCTCTGCGAATTAAGTTCATCACCTCGTCATGAAGTGTAAAGTACACTGGCGAAACGGACCCTTCTTTACCGCCGTCCGGGCCAGTGGGGTCTATGGTAGAATTCCCCTGCATGATGTCCACATGCAGTGGCAACTACGACAAAACCACTTGAATTCACCTCTTCTTGTTATAGGGAACGAAAAAAAACGAGTAAACAAACCGCCTTCCTACTTTTTGATAGTGTCGTCCCCCTTCCCAGCCTATCTGCGTTCTGCGAAGAGAACAGGGAAGAGTAGAGCCTGCCTTTTTGAACGCAAAGGGAATAATAATAGATTGTATTGGTTGTTTCAACTGTGGGCGGGCTTGCTCCTGATTGGTTACTGCCCTGTCAATCTTTTCCCCTGTGTTTACTTCAAAATAAACAGTTCCCCACTTCCTTGTCTTTAATACTCTTTTGCAGGTCACATAGCGACTTATTGTGATCTTGTATTTTTTCTTACTTTCAATTAGTTAATTATATATATAATAAATACATAATTAATTGTAATAAATGTAAAAAATAAATAAACAGGATGCACATAAACGTGTCTGCGGAAACACTGGGCTTTCAACATTTTTTATATAACAAAATGGCCTAATGATTGTGTTTTTAAAAATCACATTTCTATGTCCTCCAACCTAATTACGGCATCTCTTACCTTACCCAGTTTGTACAACAGACAACAAACCCTCCCATTATGAAGAGAAGCCATATCAATTGATACAATTTATAGAAAATAAATAATCATATTCATATTATGCCTTATCTATTAGGCCATGGGCAATGTTACTCAGCTATTTTCACAATGTTTGTCTCTTTCTTATTATTTGACAATTTGGCCAATGTTTGACCAGCTTTTATAGTATAGTTTGTTGATTGATTGATGTACTTTTATTTAGTAAGACATGAGAATCACAGTACATGGAAGTACAAAATTCACAATACAAGGTCTACTAAACTGGAAGACTCAGTTAAGCACGCAGCTTGTTTAAGATGAGAACCCCATGCACACAAATCATGATGAGACAGACAGATATACACACTACTATACAGAATGTCATACAATCAGCTTTCAGGTTACTGGTATGAAGAGAGAAAAAATATATATACAAAAGAGGGAAATGAAAGAGGGTGGGGGGGGTAGGGGGGGTAGGTTAAGACTTAGACGGGGGCCATTTTCGAATTGCAGCCTCCTGAAGGTGTATCTTTAGGGCAGTTTTGAAGGTGAGTAGGGTTTTACACTCCTTTACTCCTTTTGGTAGGGCATTCCACATTTTTGATGAATAGCATGAGAACGAGTTCATTCCCTTAGTTGAGCCAAATCTGGGTTGAACATGATTTGTGGAGCTGCCTCTGGTGTTATGATCATGGACTTCATCTATCATTAACATTTTGGAAGTATTTTGACAAATACAGGGGGATCCCAATGTTGTGGTGTATCTTGAAGACCAGGCCCATAGCAAGTTGCTGTACTCTGTCTTCAACCCTAAGCCATCCAATCCTAGCAAAATGAGCAGGGGTTAAAATGAGCAGGTTGATTACTTTTGATGCAGTCTTGTGTCTTTTTTCTAGGTATTTGTCTTAAAGGTCTTAAAAGTCACTTCACTGTCATCTGGGGACCCCCCAAAATCATGTGGGGACCCCCATCTTTGGTCCCAACCCACAGGTTGAGAACCACTGGTCTATTGTACATCCTGAATGTCCTGTTGCGCCGGTCATACCAGATGCTATCTGGAAACCCATCGGCAAAAAATTGCCTCTGGGGGCACCGCCCAATCCCGTGCACAAACCAGATGTCGGCCCATTTACTCGCTCTCCTTCAGCCCTCCTCTTCCGGTGGTGCTCCTTTGTTTAAATTCCTATTAACAACTCTACACTTTGTAATGAGAGTTGCAGACAGATTCAGCTGCGGAGCTCTGAATCTGTCTTGAGAGATTATACCAGATGTGACGTCAGATATTATGTCACTATACAAGTTGTCGATACAATACCTAACCAGATGGAATGAACTTCAACTTTATCGCCACATCACAGGTTTACAGGGGTGAGAAGTGAGTGAAATTCTTTGTGGTACAAGCTCCATTATTTGCAGTTTAAGAACGGGGAAAAGAATAGATATAGAAAGAAAAATACGTTTAACAGGTCTGATGTGTCAAATATCCCTAATAGGCTATGAGTAAACTACATGGTGCAAGAAATGACTCCAGCACATTGTTAGTGTTTGGTAGTGAGTTGAGATGTACCTTTGTGTGTGATGATGATGATAAATGAGACAAGACAGGTTGAATGAACTTAAATTCCAAACGTTTATCTTCTCAAAACAAACAAAAAAAAGTTTTCCAAAACACACACCACTGCTACAACAAAACTTATTATTACTCATTAATTCAATGGCTAATTATCACAAAAAGTGCCATATAATTTTTTTTTTTCGTTCCTTTTTTCAAAGTTTTACTCTTTTTTTGGTAATTTTCTCTTTTTCCTCCTTCAGAAATCTGATCATGATTCCTGGATGATGAGTCCTGTAAGAAGAATTAAAGGTTTAGCCTTTTTGTTGTGTATGTACCGTACTGTTGTTTTATGTATACAGTATAGTATAACCATGGATTAAAGCAAAATAGAAACATTGTCCTAAAATGCAATTTGTTAACAGTGTGAGAGGATCCCCTCACACATTAGCGCTGTGTTTCATAAACAAGCAAAATATGTCAAATAATGATGTTTTGTTTGTTTTGTTTATTTCCCTTACCAATTGTAGGTTGTGCCCATGAAAAATGTGCCAAATATTCACTAATCCAAACAGCTTATTCTGCTGTTGCTATTGACTCGTTTGGTGTCGTTTGGTGGATTGGATGATTGATTTGAAATCTAAAAAGGTATAAAAGTTATTGCCAAGAAGCAAGCAGAGCAATAAGCTACCAAACACTAATTTACAAACTTTTTGTTTTAGCCCTTGCGCTTTAATAATAATGCTGATTAAGATCTCAGTCTCCATTTAGAGCTAACCTGAAGGGGTTCTTTACTTCTTAGGAGAGTCATCTTTAGCCTGGTGGGCCTGCAGCACAGCAACCGCTTCCTCCAGCTGAAAACCAAACATCAGTCACAACCTCACCAGCACAACCAACCCCTCCAGTAACAGTAACACAAAGTGTTATGTTCCAATAACATGGGTTACACTGTGATTAGGGATGGGACGATAATCGTTATCGTTTATCGTGTAAAAAAACGCTCACAATAATCTCGTATCGCAGAGATTTAAATTTATCGTGAAATTGTCCTCCGTCATACACTAGGATGAAATAGCTTTAGTTGAGCCTCTAATTCAGCACCACTTAAACCCTCTATACGTGATAAAACGGACCTATAAAGAGCGCATTTGGTACGCTCTTATTTCACTCTAAACAAATCTATTCGCCAAAAATAAATCTACAAGCATTGTGAGCTTGTAGATATGCTATGTTTGGTGAACGTTCCCTTAGAATAGGGATGCTGGGGGTTCAAGTGGTTAACAAAGGTGGCATTTTAAGTTTTAAGCATATTTTGATTATCGCGATAATATAGTTAATCACAATTATTTTTGCCACAATAAACGTGACATTTTCATATCATCCCAACCCTGACTGTGATACAGGTTTTGCTGTGTGTTGCTATATAGTGGTTAAGGTAACTTTAAGAGACGTGTGTGTTTAATATGGGATACCCAAAGGGGAGATAGGAAATACTGAAGTTACGCCCAGAGATAAGGAAGTTGTTATCTGTGACATGAGACTGAAGTAAGGGCAGTGCATGTTCTGACATTGGAACGTGTGTACATACACGTGACTGACATGTCAGTCTTTTCATACAACAAAAAGGAACACTGGGCATTTAAACAAAGTGCTATGACACAATATCAATATATCCATCAATGCTGTGTATCCACTCTGGTGGGAAATCCTTTTCCAGAAAACCATCAACTTACAAGTATATGAACAACTTAAACCCTCTATACTTAGTTAACTGGACCCGAGTTGAATCTGTACTTGGACTACTTTCTTCCCGTCTACAACAAATCTCTCAAAAGTAACGAATTGTCTTTCAGCTGTGCAACTACAAAGGCCACTTGAATGCAGCAAATATCTACATCAAGACTCAGGATAAGAGTGCTTTGAGAATTGATTACTACTGCGCACAATCAGAATTTGACATTGCCATTCAGCTTGTACAATGTAGTGCAGTATTCAGGGTGATCCACAGGTGCCGATTGGATCCTCACTAAAATCAAAACTACGGACCTCTCAAAACAAACTAATAAGGCTACTACTAGACCTCATTCCCAGGACTCACCTAACCCAGCTCACTTTACTAGGCTAGGATGGCTCAAGGTAGAGTACAGAGTACAGCACAGCAACTTGCGATGGGCCTCGTCTTCAAGATACTCTGGGATCAGTGCCCATGTACACATGTATCTGTCAAACTACTTTGCTGATGTTGTACCCACAAAATTCAGCACAAACATGAGGATGAATGCATTCTACTATTCTGCCACCAAAAATGTATTGAATACCACAATGGAAACAACCTGACACCACCACAACCAGTGTTAACAAACCCCCCAAAAAGTAAAGCCATTAGTGTTGAAATGTATGATATATCACCAAAGGTGTGATAGACCAGTGGTTTTCAACCTTTTCAGGCCGCGACCCCCCAAAATAATCATATTTGAACTAGGGACCCCCCACCCTGACAAGCACTTGGAATATAGGAGTTGAGGCATTACATTTAGTTTGACTCGGTTCCACAGATAAATATTGTGAAAATAGCAGATCTACAAGCTTGTAGATCAGCTATTTTCACAATTATTGCCTCTTTCTTATATTATTTGACAATTTGGCCAATGTTTCTTTTTATAGTATAGTTTGTTGATTATGTTTGATGCAGTAATGGTCTTTTCCTTGTCTTTCTTTTTTTTGGGGGGTATTAACATGGTCTTAAAAGTCCTTAAAATTGTCACTTCACTGTCATCTGGGGACCCAACCCCCCCAAAAAAAAAATCATGTGGGGACCCCCCTGGGGGTCCCGGCCCACAGGTTGAGAACCACTGTGATAGACAATGACCAGCATTGATGACTAAAATGCTACATCATCATCTTGCCTTAGCATGGAGGGACTCTGGGGACTCCAGCATGTGTAGCAGCTCAGAGTTGTCTATCTCCAGCAGCATGCCTGTGATCTTTCCAGCCAACACTGGCTGAACGGCTTGGATCAGCGGATACAAGCGCTCACCTACAGGACACAGTAGCATTAGGTCACTGTCAGGGCAGTTGTATCTTTGTAATTATTTCACTTTTTTTTAATGTCATTAACCCATTCGATCCGGGAACGCATCGGTGTCATCTTAAGATTTCTTTGGCTATTCAACAAATAGATCTGCTGTTTTTGAAAAATCTTAAAAATGTGTGCAAATCTTTTAATATAAATGTTTTAAAGCGAACATTTGTAATCTTTGCATCTGGAATAAAACATTTTGAGATGGGGGTCTGGGGCCAAATACATTTATAAAAAATGTTTTCTAAATCCTAACAGTATGTTGCTACTGTATATCAGTGGTGCTCCAACTTTTCCATGTCAAGGTCCTCCAAAGTGATATGTATTTGGTTCCAGGGACCCCCAGAAGCACAGATCGAAGTTAAAAATGTTCTCTTTAAAACATATATTCAAAGATTTGCAAACTTTTCCCACGATAAAAAAATAAATAGATATACAAGCTCATAGCCGCGCTTGTACATCAGCTATTTTTTAAAAGCCAAAGCAATCTTAAAATGACAGATCCGGTCTTAATGGTTAATTAATGCCTTACTTCGTCGTACAACAGTGTCAGGTAAAAGTAGCGAAGCTAACCAATCTACAACCACACGATGCTCGTAGATCTGCCATTTTCACTATTTTAGAAATAAAATGTTGAAGTGAAAGTGGTTCAGCGTGCCTATTTGGTTTTTATAATTATTTAACCAATGAAAAGCATTAACAGGAGCTTGTCTCTCTCTAGGTCGTCCTTAGACTAAATAATTACTGCATTAGATCCATTGGAAAACGGGTATTATTTTTTTTGACCCATTTCCTGAAAAGTTACGGTTTCGGACAAACAAGGTTTCTGCCAGACAGCGGCGATAAGAAAGAGGGTCATTATTACGATACATAACAGAACTGAGTGGATCACATGGCTGCAACGGAGCAGTGTTGATTTCGTCGACGAAAAATGTACGTCGACTACCTTTTTTCACTGACGAAAACGAAATAAAAACTAGGCTACGATGACTAAAACTAAGACTAAATATATTGACATTTTCGTCAACAAATAAAAACTAGACTAAAATGTTAGTGAGGGACTAGTGGAGAAGAGATCCAGTAGAACTAACTAACTAACTAATTTTATGCTTGGTTGCGCTTGGGTGTTCTCTGAAAATAGCAGATCTACAAGCTCACAACGCGTCGCAGCGCGACGCGTTGTGAGCTTGTAGATCTGCTATTTTCAGCATGGAACCAAGTGTTAAATGAGCCATTACGACGTCATCAAGGCACCGCCAAAATACATTTTAGTCGACTAAATCGACTGTAGATTTAGTTGACTATAATCTTATATTTAGTCGACTAAAACTAGACAAAAACTAAAACATTTCAGATGACTAAAACTAAATGGAATTTGATTCAAAAGACTATGACTAAAACTAAATCAAAATTTGCTGTCAAAATCAACATTGCTACACACCCAGCAGTTGTTTCTGGTCCATGTGCGGCGCGGCAGCCAGCATGGAGGCAGTGAGAGGCTCCTGGCCTCGAACGTGGACCGCTGGTACCACCATCACTGGTGGGGGAGGAAGAACCTTTACAACACAAACACACAAGATAAACCATCACTGGTGGGGGAGGAAGAACCTTTACAACACAAACACACAAGATAAACCATCACTGGTGGGGGAGGAAGAACCTTTACAACACAAACACACAAGAAAAACCATCACTGGTGGGGGAGGAAGGACACACAAGATAAAACTGATGACAAGGCACACAGCCAAGTGAAAATCAATGCCCCCCCCGCTCGCTTGACATGGGCAGTGTTGGACACAGTATGCATTCAGGTAAATACTCAAGTATTCAAAAGTACAAATTAAGAAGCACATTTTCAGAAATTCTCAGAAAAGTTCAGAAATAGGGAAAATAGCAGATCTACAAGCTTGTAGATCGGCTATTTTCACAATATTTGAAATAGGACTTAAGTGTTTAATTCAAAATATAATTATATAAGAGTCATTTCCTAGGAATGTAGTGGAGTAAAAAGTTTCTATTTAAACTGTAGCGGTGTTAAAGTCATCAGCTTGCATGTACTTAAGTACAGTACTCAAGTTGATGTTAATGTTTTAGAAACTATGGCATGCCAGGTAAACAATGATCTGTCTAAGTCAGGGGTCTTCAACAGGGGTTCTGGGACCCCCAGGGGGTCCTCAGGGTTACAACAGGGGGGATGCCAAATCTTTGTGTGATATATTTATTTTTACATGAACCACTTGAGCCCTAAGCATCCCTTTTCTGAGGAGAACCTTAGCTAAAAATAGCAGATCTACAAGCTGAGCGAGGGGCTGTGAGCTTGTAGATCGGCTATTTTTGGCAAAGAGGTATGGTGTAGAGGGGGGAAAAAAAGTTTAATCTACAACACAATTTTATATAATATAGTGGGGATCCCTGCTAGCCTGGTTCCAAACCATAGACCCCGCCCACTCTCTGAATGGACTGCCTCTTGGTCTGGTGTTGAAATGTGAGCCTAGGATATCTTCGATACCCTCAAGTACCGTCCAATGAGAGTCGGAGGTGGGGGTGGGTCTAACCACAAGCCAATCAGCGAATATCTGCTAAAACAAGCTGTGCGATGACGTCAGACGTAGGCGGATCCGTGGATCTCTTGTGATTGGTTTAGGGAAATTTGAAAATTCGAATACCCTCTGCCTTGCAATAGCCGACACTGCAGCCAATTTCAGACTGAAGCTTCACGCGGCTTCAGGTTGATAATCAGGCTAGATCCCTGCTTCATCTCTCTCTCTCGGCTAGGGGGTCCTTGGCTTGAAAAACGTTGAAGACCCCTGGTCTAAGTAAATGTACTTAGTTATACTATCCACCACTGTGTGTACCAGTGTTGATTTCGTCGACTAAAACTATGACGAATTTCTATGACTACCTTTTTCACTGACGAAAACGAAATAAAAACGAAATAAAAACTAACCTACGATGACTAAAACTGAGACTAAATATATTGACAATTTCGTCAACAAATAAAAACTAGACTAAAATGTTAGTGAGGGACTAGTGGAAAAGAGATCCAGTAGAACTAACTAACTAAGTCATTTTATGCTTGGTTGCGCTGTGGTGTTGCACTCTGAAAATAGCTGATCTACAAGCCCACAACGCGTCGCGCTGCGACGCGTTGTGAGCTTGTAGATCGGTTATTTTCAGCATGCAGCCAAGTGTAAAATCAGCCATTACGACGCCATCAAGGCCTGCCAAAAAATCCGTCAGTCGACTAAATCAACTGTAGATTTAGTCGACTATAATCTTATGATATTTAGTCGACTAAAACTAGACTAACAGTAAAACATTTCAGATGACTAAAATGTGACTAAAACTAAAAGGAATTTGATTCAAAAGACTATGACTAAAACTGAATAAAAATTTGCTGTCAAAATCAACACTAGTGTGTACTGTACCTGCTGTCTGGGCATGGGAGTAGGGACAGGAATAGTGATGATCTGGTGAGCGTTCCTGGGTCCAGGAGGGTACTTGTACTGGTTGCCTCGGACCATGCCCTGCATGTCGGTGCGGCTCCCTGCCGTCTGGGTACCGATGTTGTCTGGACCAAAGAGAGCGAGAGAGAGAGAGACACTAGGGCACAACTGAAGCCTTTGGTTGACCCATTCAAACCGGGAACGCATCTACAAAATGTCTTCAAAATCCTGACAGGTTTCTGAAAAACGCATGTTGCTAAATATCAGTGGTGCTCAAACTTTTTCATAATTTTCAAAAGACCCCCAGCACTATGCATTTGGCCACGGACCACCATCTCAAAATATTTTGTTCCAGGGATCCCCCAGAAGCAAAGATTTGAGTTACAAACGTAAAAATATATATTCAAAGATTTGCACAAATGTATTTAAAAAAAAATGCAGATCTACAAGCTCATGAGCTTGTATATCTGTTATTTTTTAATAATGGTTATAGCTAAAATCTAAAATGACACAGATGCGTTCCCGTATTGAATGGGTGTTGAAATGTGCAAGCTGATCCGTTTAACTTTTTTCTAAGACAATTGCAAGGCCGAATTTTTGTGTTTATTTATTTAGATAGGAGAGTGAATGAAACCGGGAGAGTTGTCATTATGCGGTGGAGGAACTATCCGGTCATCTACACCAGAGGGGTCCCCACATGATTTTGGGGGGGTCCCCAGATGACAGTAAAGTGACCATTTACCTTTTTAATACCCAGAATAAAAGTAATCAACAAACTATACTAGAAAACTGGTCAAACATTGGCCAAATTGTCAAATATTGTAAAAATACTCAATCTACAAGCTCGTAGATCGGCTATTTTCACAATATTTATATGTGGAACCGAGTAAAAGTAAATGTAATGCTTCAACTCCTATAATTCCAAGTGCTTGTCAGGGTGGGGGGCCCCCAGTTCAAATATGATTATTTTGGGGGGTCCCCAGTTCAAATATGATTATTTTGTGGGGTCCCCAGTTGAAATATGATTATTTTGTGGTGGCCGCGGCCTGAAAAGGTTGAGAACCACTGCTCTATACCAATGGTCTTATTTCCCGTTCCGTTGTGAAGTGTTCTTCACATGGCCACACGGCGGCGCTGCTGCTGCGGTGGTCTCTTACTTGTCCTCTGTGTGTAGTTGGCGATGCGCGGGGCCTGGGTGGACGCCTGTCTGACCGTGGCGATGGGAGTGGACGCACGGCGGGGGAAAGCACTGCCCACATACTGGGCGGGGTACGGGCCTACAACAACAAGAGACACAATGTCAGCATGGAGTACCTTATTATCTCCTCTCTGTTCTACATCGTCTCTGTCGGGCAGAAACCTTGTAGCTCCATGTTTAACCCATTAAGACCAGAGAACGCATCTGTGTCATTTTAGATTTTAACCACTTTAACCATTACTTTATACTTTGGCTATTCAAAAATAGTGCCGAGTGCCGCGCTATGAGTTTGTAGATCTGCTATTTTTTTTTTTATCTTGAAAATGTGTGCAAATCTTTGAATATATATATGTTATTTTTTACTCAAATCTTTGCTTCTGGGGGTCCCTGGAACAAAATATTTTGAGATGGGGGTCCGCAGCCAAATACATATCATTTTGGGGGTCCTTGACATGAAAAGGTTTGAGAACCACTGATATTAAAGCAACATAAGTGTTTCAGAAAACTGTTAGGATTTAGAAGACATTTGTAGAATCCCCAAGAAGCAAAGATTTGAGTTACAAATGTTTGCTTTAAAAATATATATTCAAAGATTTGCACATATTTTCACTATAAAAAAGAAATAGCAGATATACAAGCTCAAAGCGTGGCACCGAGTACCGCACTATGAGCTTGTATATCTGCTATTTTTGAATAGCCAAAGAAATCTAAAAAAGACACAGATTCTTTCCCGGTCTAAATTATCTTTTTCAATAATATAAATACATTGGATCCACAGGTTCTTTTTTCTACATTTCCTGAAAAGTAGCGGTTTTGGACATGCAAGGTACCTGACTGACAGCGACCATATATATGCACAAGCAAGCATGTCTATATAACTGCACGCACGCACACACACACATTTAATCATTTATTTATGTCCACATAAGAGATACAATACAAGGACACAAATATTTACAAGGTGCTGTAAAACATGTACAGTCAGTAAATCTTGGACAAATACCCACACACCCTTCAGGGATACAAATACCAGCGTCTTCGCCATATTTGGCGGCTACCGATAGTAGAAGAGATTCCACAGAATTGTGCAAGCCGTTTAGCTGCTTTTTTGGCATCCCAAGTTGTTGGAAGCCTCTTACAACCAACCTTTATGTACATGTCCTAGGCTGCCAAAGATAAACACAAGTAGATTGCACCTATAGCCTCGCTCTGTGATGGTATGGAGGAGCGGCTGGTATTTATTGACTTTGGTCATAAAAGCTTCCTCTTAGCTAAAGTCAAAAGGTGCAGGCCACTTCAAGAATGGAAACGGATTTGTAGCCTTCATTGACAACAACAACATCTGGTGTATTAGCAGAGAGATGTGCAAAGATTTCAGGATTTTCAGTACAGAGTTGAAACACGGAAGGTTTGACACAGGAATGTTTGTACATTCTCACTGTGTAAAATGTTTAGATATGTCCTTAGTTATGAGATCAACTATTCTGTTGTGCTTTGGCAGACATCCAGAATGTGTGAGGCAGGCGCACGCGCACGCACACACACACACACACACACACACACACACACACACACACACACACACACACACACACACACACACACACACACACACACGTAATGAGTACTATCAGAATATAGAGCTATTTAACACTTATTTTAAGTAAATCAATTACCCTACCTTTAAGCAAAAGTAGTATAAGAATACTGTTACAAGTAAAAGGCCTGTGTTCAAAATGTTACTTGAGTAACAGTACAAAAGTTTTGGCATCAAAATATACTTAAAGTACCATAAGTAAAAGTATTAAAATGTTTGAAAATAGCAGATCTACAAGCTCACAACGCGTCACCATGTGACACATTGTGAGCTTGTAGATCGGCTATTTTCAAATAGCCTATGTATAAAATAGGGCTGAAGTGGTTAATGTATGTTTTATAATATGATAATTTATATCTGCAAAGTAACTGGTAACTTAAGTTTTCAAATAATTGTGGTGGAGTAAAAGTACAATATTTGCCTCTGAAATATAGTGGAGTAGAGTAAAAGTACTGAAAATTGGAAATACTCCGGTTAAGTAAAACATACCTCAAAATTGTACTCAAGTACAGTGCTTAACCCATTTTGGGGGGGAACCCCTATTTGTAACTATACCTTGCTATGTACAGTATATAGCAATACATTTTTTGTAATTTTTGAATAATTGTTTGAAGTTTTTCAGAAAACGGATTTAGAAGGCGTTTTTAGAATCGGCCTCAGTACTAAAAGGGCTAAGTAAATGTACTTGGTTACTTTAAGCTGGCTCCAGACCAATCCAAATCGGCCCGACTTTGGGCCGATTTGGCTTCGGGAAGCGTCGGCCAGTCGGTTAGGGGTCCGTCGGGGGGTCCGTCGGGACCTTTTCGGCCGACCCAGAGCCGACCGAACATGTTCAGCTTTTTAGCCGACTGGCAGAGCAGTGGCAGTGACAACAAAGGGCTGTCGGTGTTGCCAGATTATGTGAGAGAAACAAGCGACCATGTCTATGAAAACCTACATTCACTGTTTCTCGTTGTTGCTCCCAGAGAGAGAGAGAGATTGATTGATTTGACCTACTTTCGCGCAGTTTTGGTGTGCAACACAACCCTCGTTTAAGTGAATTGCTTTCACCTGCTGCTGCTGTGTGGAGCGCAGTGGTGGAAAAAGTACTCAAATGTTTTACTTAAGTAAAAGTATCAATACTGCAATGTAGAAGTACTTGAGTAAAAGTACAAAAGTATTGGTATCAAAATGTACTTAAAGTACCAAAAGTAAAAGTACAAAAATGTTTGAAAATAGTAGATCTACAAGCTCACAACGCGTCGCTTCGCGACGTGTTGTGAGCTTGTAGATCGGCTATTTTCAAATAGCCTAGGTATAAAATAGAGCTAAAGTGGTTACTGTATGTTTTATAATGTAATAATTTATATCTGCAAAGTAACTAATAACTAAAGTTTTCAAATAATTGTAGTGGTGTAAAAGTAGAATATTTTCCTCAGAGATGTATGGAGTAGAAGTAAAAGTACTGAAAATTAGAAATACTCCAGTAAAGTAAAAAATCCTCAAAAGTGTACTTAAGTACAGTACTTGAGTAAATGTACTTAGTTACTTTACATCACTGGCGGAGTGTGCGCTACAGGGCATATCTCCGCCAAGCCAGGGTGACCTACCCAGGCTCATGAAATTCATATGCAGGCATAGTAGCCAATTAATCTGCAAAAACGGACTCATATACTGATACAGAACCATATATTGGCTATATATTATGGCTGTCGGGTGGAAATCTTGTATGTTCCTTTTTTATTATTATTTAAAAACAATAAAAAATCGTGAAAAAAAAAAAGCTGTAATTATTAATAATTAAGAAATACTATATTTTAAAGAGTGAAAAATCAACTAAAGTCATTATTAGTGCAAGTTCATTAACATTTCATTTGAATGAAAATTAATTGTGGGTAAAATACATTATGTGAATCTAATGTGATTAATGTGACCCCTACTTCAGTCAGTGAAGTCCAGGGCTGAATGTGACATATTGAGACCTATATAACTAAATATTGGTCATTTGCCAACACATTATTTTGTGAAATAAACGGGTTATATTTCACAGATAGTTATACTATTCTTATAATATATTAAAATACAATGATCCTTAACCTTCAAGTTAAATGCATTATTTCCGTGGACTTAAAAATCATTTTTGGACTTAAAAATCATTATTATTTTTTTGGATGGCCTTCCTGCCCTGGCAGGAAGACCGGGCAGGGCCTTTCCAAAAAATTACAACACCAAAGGCCAAGTGGCCTTGCCCCTAAAATGACGAAATTCTAGGCTTGAATGCAATAGATGTACTCTGAGTCTGTTACAAGTAAAAGTCCAGAATTCAACATTTACTTGAGTAAAAGTACTAAAGTATTGGTATAAAAATGTACTTAAAGTACCAAAAGTAAAAGTACAAAAATGTTTGAAAATAGCAGATCTACAAGCTCAGAACGCGTGCATCGCAACACGTTGTGAGCTTGTAGATCTGCTATTTTCAAATAGCTTATAGGTATAAAATAGGGCAAAAGAGGTTAATGTATGTTTCATAATGATTTATATCTGCAAAGTAACTAGTAACTAAACATTTCAAATAATTGTTGTGGAGTACAAGTATAGACAATTGGAAATACTCCAGTAAAGTAAAAGTACCTCAAAATTATACTTAAGTACAGTACTTGAGTAAATGTACTAGTTACTTTACACCACTGCACGTCAGTGAAGAAAAAACGCTGGGAACATCCCTAAGTGGCTTTGCAGGGAAACAAGCCCAAAGTCGCTTATAATAAGCAGACCTGGCAACGCTGGCACGCTAAAAGTCAAATTAGCACATGAATGGCCAGTCGGCTGACAGACTTAAATGGTAACTTTTGCCAACCGAATACCAGTCTGTTGCAGTCTGGAGTAGTCTGCAATAGTCTGGACGAGTCTGTTTGGTGCGGAGTTGCCTTTACACCACTGGTATTTACCCACACACTGTATTTACCCTGGGGTCTCGGGGGCTGTGCAGTGGTCCAGCGGGGTGGTGGGGGGGTACGGATGGTGCTGACAGCATTGTGGTTGTAGAACGATCGAGTCGGGGGCTGCAACAAACAAAGTGTTCACAGTTACCATGTAACAGAGAACAGTACTAACAACATGTCTAATCATGTAGCAGAGAACAGTACTAATAACATGTCTAATCATGTAGCAGAGAATACTACTACTACTACTACTACTACTAATAATAATAATAATAATAATAATAACATATTTATAATAATATATTTTAGGGTATAGAATTTGCCTCTGCATCAGGAAATTAGTTGGCGGCAAAAAGTACTGATATAGCAGCAAATTTAAAGAATTCTTAAAATCTCAAGGCATGTCGCAATGAGATGCCTTATGACATTGCAGATCGTCTATTTGCTATTTTGGAAAATTGGCAAAAATAAATAAAATGTGTATAATGACATTACCAAGGTTGAAAGTGGTTAAATAATTCATTATATCAAATAATTCATAACTTTATATAGTTATGCACACAACCGTGTGCCTTGGCACACCGTTTGGGGGCAACTGGCATAACATTTCAACACCATTTCAAACGCGTTATGAGGCTCATCTGGTTTGGTCCCTGCATCGCACTGGATTTGACGGCTAGATGGAACAATGTTTAATTATGTTAGGTTTTGTTAAAAGGACCTGAAACTCAGCATTCATACACGTGATGCCAGTTTTAATCATAAGGGTCGTGTACAGGGAAAAATGGAAGGGGCCTAGATTGGCCCCTTGGTGGACTCTAGTTAAACATGTGATAGGGCAGGGGTCTTCAACGTTTTCAGGCCAAGGACCCCCTAGCTGAGAGAGAGATGAAGCAGGGACCCCCCTCTATATTGTATAAAATTGTGTTTCAGATTTTATTAAAAAAAAGTTCACCTGGTCTGCTCTTTTTTCCCTCTAAACCTATACCTCTTTGCCAAAACAAGCTGAGCTTGTAGATCTGCTATTTTCGGCTGATGTTCCCCTCAGAATAGGAATGCTAGGGTTCAAGTGGTTAATGTAAGAAAAAAAATCATATCACACAAAGATTTTGCAGACCCCCTGTAGTAACTCTGAGGACCCCCTAGGGGTCCCGGACCCCCTGTTGAAGACCCCTGTGATAAGGACTTTATCATCTGGTTTGGAAAATTATTGTCATTGGTGGGAATGCTGAATGGGAGGAGTAGGACTGAGGCTCTACATCCTCCCGGTGAGGGCTCCTCACTGGCAGATGAGCCAGTAGGATAAAACAGCAGAGGCAAGCAGAGGGAGGAATTTATTGGCACAACGACTAAATTGAGAGAAAAAGGAGGTGACAGTAAAAAAAATCTAATTTTGATTGATTGATTGAATACTTTATTAACCCATTAAGACCGGGAAATCAAAAATAGCAGATCTACAAGCTCATAGCACGGCACATGAGCTTGTATATAGTCTTTCTTTTTGGAAAAAATCCTGAAAATGTGTGCAAATCTTTAAATATACACATATTTTTTTAAAGCGAAAATTGTTAACTTAAATCTTTGCTTCTGGGGGTTCCACAAATGTCTTCTAAATCCTTCAGTTTTTTGGAAAAAACGTATGTTTCTATATCAGTGGTTCTCAAACTTTTTCATTTCAAGGACTCCCAAAATGATATGTATTTGGCCGTGGACCTCCATCTCAAAATATTTTCAGAAGCAAAGATTTGAGTAAAAAAATTTCCCTTTAAAAATATATATATTCAAAATATTTGCCGCACTATGAGCTTGTAGATCAGCTATTTTTGAATAGCCAAAGAAATCTAAAATGACAGAGATGCGTCCCCGGATTAAAACGTTTATGCTAAAAGGATAAGCTCACATGGAGGGGGGCTTTACCTGTGGCACGGTGGACATGTAGTATCCGGCCTGTTGGTAGGGCATGGAGGGGGGCTTTACCTGTGGCACGGTGGACATGAAGTATCCGGCCTGTTGGTAGGAGTCCATCATGGGGCCAGGCATGGCCCTCACGGTGGCCAGTCTCTGCATGTACTTGTTGGTGAGGATGGCTTTGCGCTCCTCCTTCCTCTGGGCCAGGGCCACGTACAGCGGCTTGGTGGCCACGATGCGGCCGTTCATCTCCGTCACCGCTTTGGTGGCCTCCTCGGGCGACGAGAAGCACACAAATCCAAAGCCTTTGCTGTGGCCGCCGTCAGTCATTACCTATACAGTATACAGTGGTGGAAGAAGTACTCAGATATTTTTACTTGTAGCTTGTAGATCGGCTATTTTTGCCACTTGTGTGTGACATAGAATGGCGAAGTATGGCATTAATTTACGAAAAAAAGTTTAAATACGAGAGTCTGTCTGCCCGACAGTATATGCAATGTGGCCCTCTGGAGTGAGTGTGGCAATATAGTGGCCCTCTCCATCATCAAAGTTGCATCACCCCTGCCCTGTACCTACCACCTTGGCACTAGTGATGATCCCCGTAAGATGCTACTACCTTGGCACTAGTGATGGTCCCATATGGAGCAAACTCGTTGCGCAGTCTCTCATCATCTATGCCATCGTCCAGGTTCTTCACATACAAATTCACTCCCTGGAATCAACACAGAAGCAAAGCTGAGCTTGAGCTAAAAAGCATTATTTTACACTTTGGCTATTCAAAACTAGCAATAACTAGACCCCCGGGGGTCCCTGGTTCTGGAGGCTCGCCACCGTCCCTGCCTGGGCTTGGAGGTTGTGTGTGTGTGTGTGTGTGTGTGTGTGTGTGTGTGTGTGTGTGTGTGTGTGTGTGTGTGCGTGTGTGTGTGTGTGTGTACGTGTAGTTGCCGATCGCTATGTTGTTTGAAACAAAAGAAAAGGCATTGGGCTTGTGTTTGTGTGTGTGCGCGCCTCACTACGACTGCTCTCACAGACACACACGAGTTGCGTGCATCCCCGCGCGTGTATGAGCTAGCATGCTCGTGCACATTACACTTTACAGATCTGTGTGAACTTCAGGTTTAGGCAGGTTCAGGAGAACTTCATCCCCTCCCCCGCGAGTGTGCACATACGACCACGCGCGCGCACGCTCGCCCCGAGCGCGTGCATGCTCGCCCCGCCCGTACTCACTGATCACAGTAGGGCTCAGGGCTGTGAGGCAGGCAGGGAGAGAGAGGCTGCTCGCTTGGATCAAACTTTCGGTTGATACAAACAGATTGGCGGACCCCCTGACCTTATGCAGCTTTAGTGCTTTGTAATAATAGGTTTTATGTGATCATGTGATTGGATCACGAGATTTTTCAACTTCTATGTGGTCTAGATTGATGATATTTTGTGACGATGTGCCTGAGGGGGTAAACTAACGTGGACCACTAAAAAGACCGTAGCCCGTAGGCTACGGGATCGGCGCTTTACGGTTGGATTTTTCAGCCCGTAGGCAACGGGCCCGGCGGTCAATGTGTTAATAGGGGTCCCTGAAACAAAATCTTTTGAGATGGGGGCTCGCGGCCAAATACACATAATACATTTTGGGGTCCTTGACATGAAAAAGTTGGAGAACCACTGATATACCAACATACGTTTTTTTCAAAAAACTGTTAGGATTTAGAAGACATTTTGTAGAATCGGAACCTCAGGCCGTAATGGGTTTAATTGAACTGAGAGCGTGCATGCCCTTGTGTAGCTAGCTGTACCTGGTAGCGTTGGATTCGGTCCTGTTTGATCTGGTCAAACTTGCGCTTTAGCTCCCCCTGCCGTTCCATCCTCTTCTGGGCTCGCCCGGCATAGAGGACTTTCCCATTCAGCTCTTTCCCGTTCATCTCCTCCACTGCCTAAAGAAAAGGAAGAAAAATAAAACACATTTATGTGACCTTGAAAAAGGAAAATGTTTTTCTTTTGGTTAAAAAAAGAAAAATCCTGTTTTTACGTTACGTTACGTTTTTCAGAAAACTCTAGGATTTAGAACAGTGGTTTAGAACAGTGGCTCTCAACCTGTGGGTCGGGACCCCAAGGGGGGTCCGCACATGATTTTGGGGGGTTCCCAGATGACAGTGAAGTGACAATTTAAAGGACTTTTAAGACCATTTTAATACCTTAAAAAAAAGGAAGAAAAGAAAAAAATAGCATTACTGCATCAAAAGTAATCAACAAACTATACTATAAATCTGGCCAACTATTGGCCAAATTGTCAAATATTTTAAGAGGCAAAACCTTTAAAAATAGCCGATCTACAAGTTAACAACGCCTTGCAACAGTTAATATGATCATTTTGGGGGGTACCCAGTTCAAATATGATTATTTTGGAGGGTGCCGGCCTGAAAAGGTTGAGAACCACTGGTTCTCAAAAATAACAGATATACAAGCTCACAGCGCGTCAACTTTGTGCCGCACTGCGAGCTTGTACATCTGCTATTTTTGAAACTTTTGTTGAAAGTGAAAAGAATTGAATAATTTTGATTTTTTAAACAAAAATCTTCTCTTCTGTGGGGTCCCTGGCACAAAACATTTTCAGATTGGGGGGTCCCAAATACATTACATTTTATAGAAGGCATTTGTAGAATCCGTCCCAGGTCTTAATCTGACCTACTCCTATAACCTGGGGCAGTTCTAAACACACCTAGTCTCTCCATCACAATTCTACTGCACATCGTGCAGCTGTTCCACTGACAACGTTTGGAAGACCATGAGAACAATCTTGACGAGGACAACTAGAAAAAACTGCATTGACCATGTCAGTGGAGCAATGCCAGCCTTAATCTTTTACCCATCATAGATTAGCATTGTTCATTGATGCAAAATACTGAAGATGACAGGAATAACAACCAAGAGTATTAGAGAGCACCTTGCATATGAATTGAGACCACCGACAGAGAACATAATATTTAACTCAGAGGAAGACCAAAGTGGAAACGTCAGTCACCCCTGCAAAACAATAAACACGTGCAGACCAGTCGAAGGGATCGAGTGTGGGGAATGCCCCGCCCTTATAACTCGTCATGTGCGTCCAGATCCTCAGCCGGGGTGCCACCCTCCTTGCCTCCACTCTCCAGGAATTTGACGAAGCCCTCCAGCGTTTTCTCCCCGGTGTAGTCGATGACCTTTCTACCGTCTCCTGCGGGGAAGAACTTAAGGGTGGGGAAGTTGTGGATCTCAATTGACTCAACGTCATTGACCGTCCAGTCAATCTTGGCCACTATGACATCTTTGCGGTCTTTGTACTTCTCTCCCAGTTTGTCCCAGACGGGGGCCAGCTTCTTGCAGTGTTCACACCAGGGTGCATACATCTCTACAAAGACGTTCTTGGTGGGATCTAAGACAACTTCTCTGAAGTTCTTGCCCACCAGGACCCAGACAGGGTTTTTGTCCCAGTCTTTGGGAACTCCCTGACTCATGAGAGTGGGCTCGAGTTTGCCCTCCTGGTAGAGTGTGCAGAACTCGATGATGATCTCAGCGGTGATGGCCTCTTTGTCTGGCTTGAACTCAGTCATCTCATCGTCTAGGTTGAGCAGACGGAGGGTGGGGCATTGCTCCTTCTTCAGGGCGATAAACTCCATGATGTGCTGGTTCTCATCCACGTCAATGTCCATTAAGATGAACAGAATCTGGCCCTTGAAGACTTTCGCTGCCTTCCTGAATTGGTCCATTTTGTCCTGAAAGTCAGGTGCAGCCTTGGACACAAACATAAGGATGTGGTCCTTGAATTCTCTTAAGATTTTAGGGGCAGTCTGCACTACGTTCTCAATGACCAGAGGAAACTGGTTGGCCTTAATGAAAGCCAGGAGGTTAGGTGTGGTAAGCTCCCCGTCAAAGGCGTTACGGCCCTCATCAAACTTCTTGAAGAGGACAACACCGTCCTTGGACACCTCGAACTTTGAGTACACCGCATCCTCAGACGTCATCGCAAATGTAATGTCATCTACAGCTTCCACTGCCTCAATGAAGGCCTTAGCATCATCAGATTGAGCATCCCTGAAGAAGCCAATGACTGCCACCTTGCTGTCTGCGATCATGGACTCTGCCTGCGCGACCTCTACCAGGGTGACAAAAGCTGGGCCTGAGCGTCTCTTAATCCACTCGATGATGTCCTCAGCCTGCCTGCCAGAAGAGTACTCTTTGGGGGACTGCTTTTCTCCTCCCTTGAATAACTTGATGGTCGGGTATCCCAGGATGCCATACTCCTTGGCCAGCTCCGTCTCCTCAGTGGCGTCTACCTTACCCAGGCGGAAATCTGAGCGCTCTGCCTTCAGCATGCCGGCCACCTTGGCATACTCAGGGGCCAGATCTTTGCAGTGACCGCACCATGGGGCATAGAATTCCACCAGAAGGTTAGGGTGAGCTTTCAACGCCTCGTCGAAGTTACTTCTCTTCAGCACCAGGACACCCTCTTCCTCCACGATCAGGGCTGACCAAGTGCTGGCCACGACCAGCGTACAGAGTAGGAAAAACCTCAGAAACATAGTTACCAATCAGAAACCTTTCTGAAAGACAGAATGAATTGTAGACACAAGTGTTTCTGCTTCAAAGGAAACCTGTTTAATGGTTTGTTTCTACTGCTAACTTCAGAAAAGAAACTTAAGTGCTTTACTGTGTCAAATCTAAAGTCAGTGTATTACCAACATGTTTATTTATACTTCAAACTGTCGAAAGTTGGTGCGTCACTGCTGAGCTCTAATTGGACAGAGAGTTTGACGTCATGATTGCTATGGTAGGAGATCAAACACATAAATGTTGATTGCATGGCCACCGTAAGACTAAAAGACTAAGATCTAATTCAGAACTTGCTGTCAAGCTTAACACTGGTGAGTAGCCCAGCAAGTCCACATGAGAAGATGTTAACATGGGTGTAGTCACCCTTTTCTTTTGTAATGGGATGTGGCAGATTAGATCTCAGATTCTGCATGTGTCCACATTGGCCTAAACTGACACTCATTCAAATAAGTCAGAGCAAGACATTACTACCTTTTACAGCATACATGGGCAACTGGAATATATATATAATATATTAATATCCGAATAGTGATATATTATTGATTTCAGCTATTGATTTTCATTGATTTCATACAATTCCAAACATGCAAACATGACCCACTTTAATTACTTCAGTCTATATTAGTAGCTTAACACATTGGGTGCCAAAACCGTATATATACGGTTTTGGCCATACTAACGTTGAGTGCCAAAACCGTATATATACGTTTTTTGAAAAAAACGTATATATATTTATTTATTTTTTACTTTTTTTTTTTTTTTCCTTCACAGCAACAGGAAATATCACTCCTACAAGATTTAGACTCCAATCCACCTCCTGGTTAACTTATGACTTCAAAAACCTGTATCTCGGCTCCTGTGTACTTTTTTTTTTTACAATGTTAATTTAACTATTTTCAACTGGCTGCAACTATGGAACGGATTACCGAATGTTTTAAATTTTTTCCCCCCGATTGTACGAGACCTGTATGTGTGTAATGAGGGGATCACCGTGAGGACGGTGATCACTGAAAATATTTTGTGACTACTTGAAAAAGGTTCAAAATTTTTAAAACATCCTGGCACTCAAAGTATAATATTTTAATAAACCTCTGGCACCCAATGTGTTAATGACTAGTATTATAATTCTATTCTTTTTTATGTCCAGTGTATTTGTATTTAAGTTAATTAAGTTAACATAAGTATAACTAAATGGATTTGAAATTAAATAAAAATGTAACTTTTCAAAATTCCAATTAAAAAATAGCAAAAAAAAAAAAAAAATCAGGATTCCAATTTTAAAAATAGCCGATCTACAAGCTCAAAACGCGTCGCACTGCGACACGTTTTGAGCTTGCAGATTGGCTATTTTTGCGTGACATAGAATGGCCCGACAGTATATGCAATGTGGCCCTCTGGAGTGAGTGTGGAAATATAGTGGCCTTCTCCATCATCAAAGTTGCCCACTCCTGTTTTACAGAGTTGTGATAAGAAGGTCCAACACCAAGTTTACACATCAACCACATACTATAGGCCGGCCTGACAACGCTATTTATTATTGCCAGCCACACTGACACACAGTATCGGTCAGTCGGTGCAGGCGCGCAAGCACACACACGCACGCACACACACACACACACACACACACACACTCACACACAGAAGGCCATCCTGGCTGCAATATTTTACATTACGGCTGTCCTTTCTTTCCTATTTGACGTGTAGGGCACCTATACGCTTTGAGAGACTTACATAATACAGTATTGGTGAGTCAGAGCATCGTGATTCGTGCCTTGTGCTTTGATTAGTTACATAATGACCCGTGGTCATAGCATTTACCTTCTGAGCATCCTCGTGGCTGTAGTAGTTGACGAAACCGAATCCGCGGGAACGTCCCCTCTCATCCTTCATCACTCTCACACTGAGAGTTCTGCCTGGACAGGAGGACATGTAGAGCACAGAGTACATAACTCATCTTCCAGCCTGATCTCCAGAGAATACCGTAACATTGCACGGAACGAGTGCACTTCATTCCGTGGATAGTCGCCTCGGAACTCCCAAATTGCGTGCATATGTACGGCGAGTCCCACGGTGGGCGTAACCAGTCGCAACACGGAAAAACCCGGAAGCAGAGCAGTCCGCACAATAAAATTTACGATTCTGTGCCTATCGGTACATAACTCAAACGGCGCTGAGTAGGCACAGGCGAATGTCCCACCGTTCAGGACGGCAACTCGGTCGCCTTAGCTCCCTCGGTGGTCCTTCACGGGGGGACAATTCGCCTGTGACTGCGCGCCTCCGAAATGGTTTTGTCACAAGGCAGCGCCGTACCATATGCACGCAATTCGGGAGTTCCGAGGCGGCTATCCACGGAATGAAGTACACTCGTTCCGTGCAATGTTACGGTAATCTCTGGAGATCGGGTTGCATCTTCATATGAAAAATTACAAAATAAAAAAAAGGGACAGAACAATCGCCCTGTTAGCCTAACCCATTTAATCCGGGCACGCATATAGGTCTACTGTGTCACTTTAAAACAGTTTAAAATTAGTTAAAAATGGATGTAGCCTATATATTCAAAGATTTGCACACATTCAGTTTTTTGGAAAAACGTATGTTTCTATAGCAGTGGTTCTCAAACTTTTTCATGTCAAGGACTCCCAAAATGATATGTATTTGGCCGCGGACCCTCATCTCAAAATATTTTGTAATAGGCAGCCCCAGAAGCAAAGATTTGAGTAAAAAAATGTCCCTTTAAAAAAAATATATATTCAAATATCTGCAAAAATATTCAAAACAAACGCTCACAAACAAAAGCTCATAGTGCGGCACTCTGTGCCATGCTATGAGCTTGTATATCTGCTATTTTTGAATAGCCAAAGAAATCTAAAGTTGCGTTGCCGGATTGAATGGGCTCAAACCTGATTTATATATAGTTGCACAGCAGTGGCTCGCGCAGAAAATAGCCAATCTTTATGCTTTTAGATCGGCTATTTTCATGTGCAGCCAAGTATAAATCAAGCATAAGCACACAGAAAGACATGACAGTTCCATGGGATCTTACCAAACTTGGAGAAGACTTCCATGAGCTGTTCATCGGTGTAGTCTTCGGCAAAGTTTTTGATGTAGACGTTGGTGAACTTCATGGCTTTGGCCCCGAATTCCACCGCTCTCTCCTTTCGGGACTTGAAGTGGCCAACGAATCTGAAAAAACGGAATCCACCATCAAGAGGAAAAAAAGATGACAGAAGAGGGACACTTAAGAACAAACTTCTTCTAATTTCCAAATTGTTCTGTAATGAAATAGATGCCAGATATGCGCATGCAAGCCAAATGCTATTAAAATGTAATGAAAATGATCCACCCGTCATTACAAAATGGGAGGAAAACAAATGACAGAGTGACATAGGATGCACAAAATAGTCTACACAAAAGTTGAATTAAATTGCTGTCGAGATTCTGCAAGGCGGATCCCGTTTCAGCGTTCATCATAGTCATGCCAGTTCACAACACAGTTTACTGACCTACTCCGGGAGTGGGACAACTGACATGTTTCACCCAGGAAATTGGCTTTTGGGCTGGCAATGCCAGAGTCTCCCAACTCACCACTTGTTTCTAGGCTGAGCAAGAACACACAGAAGGTTATCTGCAAAGAGTCCACTGTGGTCTGTGCTATAAACTACAACAAGGCTGAATGAACACAGTCATAAGTAGGCCTGTCACAATTATTACATCGTCGCAATTATTTGAGATAATAGCAATTATTTTTGCATAAATCGTCATAATCGTTTTCATGTTCAAACGTTTTCCAAAAATAGCAGAAATGGCTGATCTAGAAGCTTACAACACGTCACGTGTTGTAAGCTTCTAGATCAGCTATTTTAGCAGGGGGGGGGGGGGGAGAAAAGCATAATATTACTAAATGTGTCAGTAATTTCTTTGCATAAATTATTTGTCATGTCTGCCCTGTTAGTGCAGGAACCAAAAGCCCAAAAGTTGACTATACCCCTCCCCGGGGTAGAACAAAACAGGACATAGTTTTTTCATATCTTTAGGATGTCCCCTTCATGAAATGGATTGTCCAAAGTTTTACTTTTACTGCAAAAGTAATGACATTGATCCATGAGGTGACTCACCACATAGGCAAAAAAAACGCCTACCCTGAAAGTGAGAGTTCCAAGTAAATCCTCTGTCATTTTCTACCTGCTGGTTGTTTTTAGATCATACTTGCACAGATGGTCTACAGGTAGTGTCCCTAAATCCCAAAACAATCAGAATGCCAATATGTGGTTCTATTGTGAATCAGCAGCCTTTTATATAAGGCCTTAAATAGGCGGAAATAGCAAAAAGTTGACTTTTCTGGGTAATACACACGTCCAACTCATTATCAAGGGTAGAACTAGATGTGACATTGTTTTTTCATGTCTTTAAGATGTCCTCTTCCTGAAATGGATGGTCAGAAGTTTTACTTTTACTGCAAAAGTCATGAAATTCATCCACGAAGTGACTCACCACTGCAAAAAAACATCTACCCTTAAATAGGGCGTTCCAAGCCAATCCTTTCTCATTTTCTACCTGCTGGTTGTTTTCACATCATTCTTGCACAGATGGTCTACAGCCTTTTATATAAAGCTTTATTATGGGTGGAAATAGCAAGGAATTCTTAGGAATATTCACATGTAATACTGGTCCTACTCTTCTATCAGGGGTAGAACTAGATGTGACATCGTTTCATTTCATATCTTTAGGATGTCCCCTTCATGAAATGGATTCTAAGTTGTAAGTTTTACTTTTACTGCAAAAGTCATGAAATTCATCCATGAAGTGACTCACCACTGCAAAAACACACCTACAGTACCCTGAAATAGGGAGTTGTCTATACAACAACACCTGTACAATGTAGGTAGTGTCCCTACATCCTAAAGCAACTAGAATGACAATATTTGGTTCTATTGTGAATCAGCAGCCTTTTATATAATACAAGGCCTTATTCAAGGCAGAAATAGGAATATTCACTTGTGATTTTGGTCAGGGGTAGAACAAAACCTGACCTTGTTTTTTCTTAACTTTGACTTGTCATCTAACTATCAACCATCAAACTATTTACATTGACTGCAAAGGTCATGAAATTCTTCAATAAAGTTTTTTGCACCAAGAAAGTGCAGAACTGCCCCACCTTGCATGAAAAAGGGATCATATTTACCCAGATTGTCTACAGGTAAGACCCCTACACCCCAAAGCCACCAGACAAATATGTTAAAAGTGGCTTGTATTGTGAATCAGCAGGGTTTTATAGGCTCTTAGGCCTGGTTAAAGGCATAAATGTCAAAAGAAATTCCGAGTTACTTCTAATCCTGATCTATTAATACTGTAAAATTCCTACAAATACAACAAAATGACTGCTTAATAACAGGGAATACAATTTGATACCATGTTTTTACCCAGCCACTTCATATTCATATGGAATCTATGCTTCTGAGGTAGGCCTAATGGCCCTCATTTATCAACGGAGCGTATAAACCGGCTTATATTTTTCCATATATTCGGCCGTACACCAACGTCGAAGTCACATTTATCAACGAATCCTACACAGCCAATCCTGGCGTACATCAGGTCGGAGCTTTGATAAATCTCACGTCTGAAAACGAGCGTCATTTAAATAACACGCCCTTAAATATTCTCAAAACGCCCCGATTTTACGACATGAAGAAGAACCAGAATACGACCAAAGATATCAAAAGCCAATAAGAAAGAGTTTCCCCCGATCGCCTCGCCTCGCCACACACGCACACGCACACGTAGTGTATTCTACTTAGCCCATACTGCATTTTAAGTCTGGCTACCATAGAAGGCTTATAGAACTATATTTTGTCATTCCATCTGTTTTGAGGCATCAGGATATTAGGCCTACCTGAGAAACATCCTTAGATTCCACATGAATATGAAGTGGGTAAAAACATGGTATCAGAATATATTTCTGTTATTAAGGAGTCATTTTGTTTGCAGGCATTTTACACTATTAATAGATCAGGATTAGAAGTAACTCTGAAAAAAACTACTTCATAAGATAATATTTAACAAGGCCTAGGAACCTAAAATTCTGCTGATTCACAATACATCATATTTTGACATATCTTTCTGGTTGTTTTGGGTGTTGGGGTCCTACCTGTAGACAATCTGTGCAAATATGATGTAAATCCAACCAGTAGGTGGACAATGAAGCAGGATTAACTTAGGTAGATAGGGACTTTTCTGCATTGTTTTTGTCTTTTTGCAAATGTTCATGGATACATTTCATGAATTTTGACATCTAAGGAAAACTTCTGACCATCCATTTCATGAAGAGGACAAGTCAAAGTTATGGAAAAACTAGAGCCCGACCGATGCCAGATTTTTGGGTCCGATGCCGATACCGATTTTGGAGATTCTGGACCACCGATTGCCGATGTTTTTGACCGATATTTTGTAATGAAATAAAATGATAAAAAATAATTTTCAAAAACTTCTTAACTTCAAAACTTTTTTTTTTTATTAAAGTCTCAGAATTGAACATTGAGAACATTTAAATAAAATGCAATCACATTAATACAAATTAACCCCTACAGGCTGGTATTATAATATGTTACTCTCTACCTCCCCCTACAGGCTGGTATTATAATATGTGACTCTCTACCTCCCCCTACAGGCTGCTATTATAATATGTTACTCTCTACCTCCCCCTACAGGCTGCTATTATAATATGTTACTCTCTACCTCCCCCTACAGGCTGCTATTATAATATGTTACTCTCTACCTCCCCCTACAGGCTGGTATTATAATATGTTACTCTCTACCTCCCCCTACAGGCTGGTATTATAATACGTTACTCTTTACCTCCCCCTACAGGCTGCTATTATAATATGTTACTCTCTACCTCCCCCTACAGGCTGCTATTACAATATGTTACTCTCTACCTCCCCCTACAGGCTGGTATTATAATATGTTACTCTCTACCTCCCCCTACAGGCTGCTATTATAATATGTTACTCTCTCCCTCCCCCTACAGGCTGGTATTATAATATGTTACTCTTTACCTCCCCCTACAGGCTGCTATTATAATATGTTACGCTCTCCCTCCCCCTACAGGCTGGTATTATAATACGTTACTCTTTACCTCCCCCTACAGGCTGCTATTATAATATGTTACTCTCTACCTCTACCAGGAAACACTACCCTTCCTCTCTGCCTGACCTACTTGTTGTTAACTAGTTGTACGAACGCTTGTTTTTTCTATTGCTGTATTGTTTATTGGATCTTGTTTAGTCGATACACTTATTTGTTTTAGCTCATGCTCATTTGATTTAGCAATTTTTGTCTCATTTGTTTAAGGAAATAGGTGGCTGATATATTGTACTTTTACCTTAGCGCTAGGTATACTCTTGGTTGCTTGTTTTTGCAGAAAATGCACTAAAGACTTCTGGTGATTAGTAGTTTTCGTTCCCTACCTATGTTGAATACACTTATTGTAAGTCGCTTTGGATAAAAGCGTCTGCTAAATGACTGTAATGTACCTCCCCCTACAGGCTGCTATTATAATATGTTACTCTCTACCTCCCCCTTCAGGCTGGTATTATAATATGTTACTCTCTACCTCCCCCTACAGGCTGGTAGGGCCTGTAAAAGGCCAATCAAAAAGAAGGCCATCACATAAAACGATGATTTTTAAGTCCACAGAAATAATTAATTTAACTTGAAGTTTAAGGATGACTTAATTTTAATATAGTACAAGAATAGTGTAACTATCTGTAAAATATAACCCATTTATTTCATAAAATTATGTATTGGGTTATAGCCTATTTGTCTCAATATTTGTCACATTCAGCACTGGACTTCACTGACTGTGTCACATTAGAATCACAGATTAGAGATTTTATGTATTTTCCCCTATTTTCTGTATTTTTCACTATTTAAAATATAGTATTTCTTAATTTTTAATAACCGACAGAGAGTCAGAGACAATATTTAGCCTATATATGGTTCTGTATCAGTGTATGAGTCAGTTTTAGCAGATTTCATTCTAATTGGCTACTGTACTGCCTATGAATTTCATGGGCCTGGGTAGGGCCACCTGGCCTGGCGGAGATCTGCCCTGTTGCGCAGTAGCACAGCAGCAGGTGAAGGCAATTAACTTAAACGAGGAGTTGCGCAGCTAGCTGCTGAAATAAACTTCCCATTTGGCTCATTGTTGACAAAGGAACAGAACATGGACATTGTTTGCAAAAGGATTATTTATTTATTGTGCATCAGAGCGGTGAGATCACAGCTTCTCTCTGCTTTTGTATGATATTGATAGCCTAATCTTTGGATCTGTTTGCAGTTATTAATTTGTATTGCTGTTGATCCGACGTCGGGTTTTCTCTCTCTCTCTCTCCCTCCCTCTCTCTCGTGCGCCCGCGCGCTCTCTCATGCTCTCCCCCCCCTCTCTCTCTGTCAAAAGTGTTGCTTGGCTTCCGCGCATTATAAACTGGAATATAGGCTTTAAATCTAACCTATCACTGGTTATGTGCAGCGTTTCACTTGATGTTGAATCTCAACCAGAGAACTGGTGTCTACCATTACCATATTGACAGAGGTGCACGCTGTGCGTCCTGGCCGTCTCCACGCATCCATTCAGTAGCCTACCATCCCTACTCATGAGGCCTCCTGACTTTTGAGGCCCCAGGCGGTCGCCTAACCTTGCCTACAGTTAAGATGACCTCATTATATTTATTATTTATCACTTTACTGGAGTATTTCCAATTATCTATAGTATACTTTTACTTCTACTCCACTAGCCTACATCTCAGAGGCAAATATTGTACTTTTTACTCCACAACAAATCTTATGAAAACTTTAGTTACTAGTTACTTTGTAGATTTGAATTATTATTACTAAACAACATACATTAACCACAAGTCTTCAGCCCCTTTTAAACTTGGCTATTTTACATTTAATACATTGTGAAATGGGACATTCCGCAAAATGAGTACTTTTACTTTTACTCAAGTACATTTTGATTACCAGACTTTTACTTGTAACAGAGTATTTCTGCAGTATTGATACTTTTACTTAAGTAAAGAAATTGAGTAATTTTTCCACCACTGGGTATCAATTTATATTGCTTGCTGGATAATAAGACTCGTAATTTGGGGATTCTGCTGTGTTTTGTCTCGTTTATGAATTTGTATTTCTCGTTGATCAGACGGCGAGTTGAAGCTGGCTAAATAACTGCGCAGGGTTTTTTTTTTTTTTTGCGAGGGGGTTTTGGGGCGAGCGGCCACAGAAGCCTCGCCCCAAAACCCCCTCGCCCCCATTTTTTTCGCGGACCCGCGGTTCTAGTATTCTTGTATTTGTTTGAAGATAAGGTTATGAATAAGTTTAGGGTTAGGCATAGTTTTACTGAGGTTAAGTTAGGCATTAGGTTAGGTTTTGGCACCGTTTTACTGAGTTTAAGTTTAGGAATAAGGTTGGGTGAATACCGCCGGATTTGCCCCGGTGCGAATTAATTTTGGGGCGAGGGTTTTGGTGTTCACCGTGTCAGCCAAATTCACCCCGCTCCGTTCAGAAACAGCGTGGGGCTGTTAAGTAAGTTAACATCACAGACAGACTTTGTTAATATATATTTCTTTAGCGATATACAAGTAGCCAGAAGATTGTAGTAGGCTATGCCCATAAAAATCAGCTACCTAACCGTTTGCGCAATCCATAAATTAACGAGCCTCACGTCGGGTCATTCATATATCATTTATCAATTCATTGAGCTCATATAGGTCTCTGGAAGGCATTGTAGTGATACATAACTTTATCTCTCAGTCAGTATTATTATTGACAGATTGAGGAAAACGAGAAATCTTTGTGGATTTCACATAATATACATACCTTTACCGCAGCAGCAGCACAATTTAGGAGGACTTTGTATCAAACGCTCAGCTGCGCATGAGACACTGTCAGCCTGTAAACTGTTAATGTTAATGACATAAACATCGGAACATCGGGGGAAATAATGACCGATGTCCGATGTCAGCATCGGGGTCCAAAATGACCGATGTATCGGTTCGACCGATATATCGGTCGGGCTCTAGGAAAAACAAGATGAAGTTTTGTTCTACCCCTGATAGAAGAGTAGGACCAGTAGGCCTATTACATGAGAATATTCCTCAGAGTCCACTTTTAGCTATTTACGCCTATAATAAGGCCTTATATAAAAAGGCTGCTGATTCACAATAGAACCAAATATTGGCATCCTAGTTGTTTTGGGATCTAGGGACACTACCTGCAGACCATCTGTGCAAGTATGATGTAAAAACAACCAGTAGGTAGAAATTGAGAAAGGATTGACTTGGAGCCTCTTTCAGGGTAGGTGTTTCTTTGTGCAGTGGTGAGTCACTTCACTTCATGGATGTATTTCATGACTTTTGCAGTAAAAATAAAACTTCTGACTGTCCATTTCACGAAGAGGACATCTTAAAGATGTGAACAAAACAGATCACATTTTTGTTCTACCCCTGATAGAAGAGTATGACCAGTATTACATGTGAATATTTCTCAGAGAAGTCCACTTTTTGCTATTTCCGCCTACAATAAGGCCTTGTATAAAAGGTTGCTGATTCACAATAGAACCAAATATTGGCATTCTGATTGCTTTAGGATGTAGGGACACTACCTGTACACCATCTATGCAAGTGTGATGTGAAAACAAAAATTATCAGGTAGAAAATGAGAAAGGATTGACCCTTTTTCAGGGTAGGCGTGTTTTGGCAGTTTGAGTCACTTCGTGGATGAATTTCATGACTTTTGCAGTAAAAGTAAAACTTCTGACCATCCATTTCAGGAAGAGGACATCTTAAAGACATGAAAAAACAATGTCACATTTTGTTCTACCCCTGATAAAGAGTAGGACCAAAATTACAAGTAAATATTGCTCAGAAAACTCAACTTTTTGCTATTTCCGCCTATTTAAGGCCTTATATAAAAGGCTGCTGATTCACAATAGAACCAAATATTGGCATTCTGATTGTTTTGGGATGTAGGGACACTACCTGAGACCTTCTGTGCAAGTATGATCTAAAAACAACCAGCAGGTAGAAAATGACAGAGGATTTACTTGGAACTCCCACTTTCAGGGTAGGCGTTTTTTGCCTATGTGGTGAGTCACTTCATGGATCAATTTCATGACTTTTGCAGTAAAAGTAAAACTTGGGACAATCCATTTCATGAAGGGGACATCCTAAAGATATGAAAAAACTATGTCCCGTTTTGTTCTACCACGGGGAGGGGTATCTCAAAAACTAAGGCTCTTTTTGAGGGTTTGTTCCTGCACTATGTGCAATTTGTGATTATGAAGCCTAAAAACCAAATGAAATTTAATTTGTGTTCATATGTTCCAATGCCAAAAAAACACAATTACATCGTTAATCGCAATTATTTGTGTGACAATGAATGGTCAAGTTAAATGTGTAATCGTGACAGCCCTAGTCATAAGCATCGTCGTCACTGTTGGGGTGGAAACCTTGTATGTCCAACACCATGCGTTCCAATGGATCCCACGTAGTTATTTAGTCACAAGCTCTATTGTTGTTCAGAAGTCCTGACGTCACTCGTTCATCCCCTAGGTCTTAAAGTAATTTCTCTTTGGAGAATAACATTGGGTCATCATAGAATCGTCTCTATAAGAATTGTGGTCCAAAAATAAAAAAAACTGTCTCTGCGATATTTGTGGAACACAGTCCTTATGTGACGCGATAATATTAAACACGTCTATGGGAATTCAGAACGGGGGGGGGGGGAACGCGACCCAGGTAGGATGCGTAAATATACTTTTCTTTGGCTCAATATTTACAAAACCCACAGACTTGACTACTTTCACTCTAAAAAATGTTTCAATAATAGCTCAAATTGCAGATCTGATGCTGCTTTTGTGTAACACTCTCGTGTTCCGTCAACGAAGTAAGTGCATCGGTTTCTGGAGAAAAAATATATAACAATATGAATGTTGGAGATGCAAGGTTTCTCTGCCCGACAGCAACGATTCGTTAACCGTTACAATACATATGATGCAACTAGGGATGGGACGATATGCGCGTCACCATTATTTGTGTAGAGTGAAATTAGAGCGTAGAAAATGCGCTCCTCACAGGTCCGTTTAATCAAGTATAGAGAGTTTGACCTATTTAGACCGGGAAAGGATCTGTGTAATTTTTTTTATTTCTTTGGGCTATTCAAAAATACAAGCTCATAGCGCTAAGAGCTCTCATAGCGCTAAGAGCTTGTAGATCTGCTATTTTTGAAAAAAATCGTGAACATTTGTGTTTTAAAGCTAAACTTTTTTACTCCGATCTGTGCTTCTGATGGGGGTCCCTGGAACATCATTTTGAGATGGGGGTCCACGGCCAAATACAAATAATTTTGGGGGTCCTTGGCATGGAAAGGTTGGAGCACCACTGATATAGCAACGTACTGATAGGATTTAGAAAACATTTTTAGATACGTATTTGGCCGCGGACCCCCGCCCCCATCTCAAAATGTTTTGTTCCAGGGACCCCCATGAACAAAGATTTGAGTTACAAATGTTCGCTTTAAAAAAAATTATATTCAAAGAGGTGCAAAAATCTTCACAATTTTTCAAAAATAGCAGATCTACAAGCTCATAGTGCGGGGCACTCGGTGCCACGCTATGAGCTTGTATATCTGCTATTTTTGAATAGCCAAAGAAATATAAAAATGACAGAGACGCGTTCCCGGATTGAATGGGTTAAGTAGTACTGAATTTGCAGCTCAACAAAAGCTAATTCATCCTAGTGTATGACGGAGGACATTTTCCCGATGAATTAAAATCTCCGCTAAGATTATTGTGAGCGTTTTTTCTTTTTATCACGATAAACAATAATAACGATTATCGTCCCATCCCTAGACTAATTTGACACCATTTTATTTGCTGTTTGAAAAGGAGTTATATGAGACATGTATACAATATTTTGGTAACAGTGCATTACATGAACATGAATCCAATCCATTTTGAGGACATTCAAATCTGACAAAGGGGTGGGAAACCATGTCTTTAAGATTGACCGGTCGATCGAGGAGTCTTTTTGGTCGATCACAGAGCAATTTGAAAACCCAGACAAAAACATCCACTCATATCGCCAACGTCCGCCGTCCAATTGGAAAATGATCAAGTAGATCTTGTGGCAAAAAGGCACTAGAAAAATCACTGATGGCCTACATAAAACTAGTCGGAAATACATGTTTATCAGATTTGACTACATGACCTCACAATAGAATGTTGCCATTAATGTTAAATACAGTCAAATTTGTCCTTTAACTCACACTTTGCGATCATTCAGTAGCATCCCGTTCATGGTCTCGATGGCGCGGTTTGCAGCCTCCTGTGTCTCAAAGTGAACAAAGCCGTAGCCTTTTGAGCCTTTCTCATCACAAACAACCTGAGAAGGAAAGGTTTTAATGAATCATGTTTTTTGATTGATTGAAATTTTTATTAGGCAAAAGAATGTAAAACAACAGTTACATTTGTAATGCTTTTGTCTAAAAGGTAAGCCTTTTAGACAAAAGGCTTTTGTCTAAAAGGTAAGGTAGGTATGTCAATAGTAAAGATTTGTATTCAAAGAGGCAGTGGCAGCAATGGGGCTGATAATCATGTGCATCACATTTCAATGGTGCTATTTGTTAATAGTGTCTGTAGTCTTAAATAGGGCGGCAACTATTGTTTATTTTCTCAACGGTTAGTTTTTCGATTAATCAGATCTTGAAGCGTGTTTTACTTTGTTTTATTTTTTTCTTAGTCGTCTAAAACGTAATCTGACAATGCCAGTAATCACTTTCACTTTGTCTGGTGTCCCCCAGGGTCTATACTTGGTCCCCTCCATGTTTCCCTCTACACCAAATCTCTTATTAGATACCGATACCCATAACTTGCATATCGGTCGATACAGTACTGATCGGATCCGATAATATGTAAATTGTACAGTAAGAATACAAAACAGTAGTGCGGCATAAATTTAACATATTACTACAAATGAAATCTCATGTGATAAATTACATGGTATCGCCGATACCGATACCAGCATTTTAGGTAGTATCGGCAGCTTTTCCGATACTGGTATATCGGTATGGGAACGACTCTACTTGGGGCATAATGAACGTACCTTACAGGACAGAATATTCCCAAAGGCTGAGAAGGTGTCATACAGAGCCTTGTTGTCAATGGACTCGTCCATGTTCTTGATGAAGATGTTGCCAACGCCAGACTTCCTGAGTCCAGGGTCGCGCTGAGACCACATGATTCGGATGGGACGTCCCTTGATGACCTCATAGTTCATGGTGTCCAGGGCACACTCCGCTGTAAATTCAGAGTATTCATGGGCAGGGCTGTCACGATTAAAACATTTAAGTTGACAATTACTTGTCATACAAATAATTGCGATTCGCGATTTAATTGTGTTTTAATCCATTAAGACCTGGAACGCATCTGTGTCACTTTAGATTTCTTTGGCTATTCAAAAATAGCAGATAGACAAGCTCATAGTGCTATGAGTGCCGAGTGCTATGAGCTTGCAGATCTGCTATTTTTGAAAGATCTTGAAAAAAAAGAATCGCCTCAGGTCATTAAATACCTCAACATTACTCAACAAGTACAGCACTTGGATAAATGTACTTAGTTAGTTTAGTAGAGGGCTAAAATCTGCACGTCATAGTACGTATATATAGCGTAACGCGGCAGAACACACCACTGGTTCCAGGTCTAATTGGTGGAGAGCATTGTTTTGCTTCTTTAGGGTGGTCAAAAAAGGATGACATTACCATCAGCTGGCTGCTGGAAGTTTATGTAGGCGTATCCGAGGGATCTGCGAGTGATGAGGTCGCGGCAGACGCGGATGGACATGATGGGTCCCGCCGGAATGAACTTCTGATAGAGCATGGCCTCTGTGACGTCGCAATGCAGGTCTCCCACGTACAGCGAGGCCAGAGGGTAGGCCTGTCCACTGCTGTTCATCTTGGCTCACAGCTACAGGTTGGGGAAAAAAGAAAAAGAGAATGCGATTTTTAGATTTCTTTGGCTATTCAAAAATATCTACAAGCTCTACGAGCTTGCAGATCTGCTATTTAAAATTGTGAACATTTGTGCAAATCTTTTAATATATATATTTTTAAAGCGAACATTTGTAACTAAATCTTTGCTTCTGGGGGATTCTACAAATGTCTTCTGAAACAGTTTTCAGAAACACTTATGTTGCTATGATATCAGTGGTTCTCAAACCTTTTCATGTCAAGGACCCCCAAATTGATACGTATTTGGCCACGGACCCCCAGAAGCAAAGATTTTAGTCAACATTTTTTGCTTTAGAAAATATATTCAAAGATTTGCACAAATTTTCCAAGATTTTTCAAAAACAGCCAAAGAAATTTAAAAAAACACAGATGCGTTCCCGGTCTTAATAATGGATTAAACCAGTGGTTCGCAACCTTTTCAGGCCGTGGTGACCTCCCAAAATAATCATATTAGAACTGGGACAAGCAGGGTATATACATCACAGATAACGTTACAAGGCGTTGTGAGCTTGTAGATCACCCATTTTCAAAATGTTTTTATATTTTTATGGTATATTTTGTTAATTACTTTTGATAAAGAACTGGTCTTCTTTTCTTTCTTTTTTTTGTCCTTAAATTGCCACTTTACTGTCATCTGGGGACCCCCCCAAAATCAGACCCACAGATTGAGAACCACTGAGTTAAACCACTTAAACCACTTATACCCTCTACTGAATATTCTATTCGTAGTAAAAAAAGAAATTAAAAAAACAGACCCGAGTTACAACTGTACATGGACTGGTTCTTTCTGTCTACACCAAACCTCTTCGCCAAAAATAGCCGATCTACAAACTCACAGCCATTTTTTGCCCCCAGAATATAGATACTAGGGTTCATCATGTGGTTAACCACTTGCAAACATTCGGTATGGGCCAATACAAGGGCACAAATAGCAGGTCTTACGAGCTCACAACAACACATCCCAACGCGTTGTTGTGAGCTGGGCTTTTCAGCCAAGAGATTTGGTGTAGAGGGAAAAATGGAGGAGGCGATCGAGTGTAGACCCCTGGGGAACCCCAATCAACAAAGTATAGAGCCATTAAAACCAGGAAACGCATCTGCGTAACCACTTAAACCATTATTTTATACTTTGGCTATTCAAAAATTGCAGATATACAAGCTCACATTTTGAGATGGGGGTCCGTGGCCAAATACATATCATTTTGGGGGTCCTTGACATGAAAAAGTTTGAGAACCACTGATATTATAGCAACATAAGTTTGGAGGCCCTCTGGAGTGAGTGTGCAAATATAGTGGCCCTCTCCATCATCAAAGTTGCCCACCCCTGAGCTAATGTCACAGTGGCATCATGCTAGTGGTTATGTTTGAACATCTTTGTTTTTTGTTGATAAGTGGACTGCAATCCTTTGATGAAGAGTCAGTATGTTTAATTATCTGTGATAAAGTAGGCCTAGTATGTATAATTATCTGTGATGAAGTAGACCTAGTATGTTTAATTATCTGTGATAAAGTATAGGCCTAGTATGTTTAATTATCTGTGATAAAGTAGGCCTAGTATGTTTAATTATCTGTGATAAAGTAGGCCTAGTATGTTTAATTATCTGTGATAAAGTAGGCCTAGTATGTTTAATTATCTGTGATGAAGTAGGCCTAGTATGTTTAATTATCTGTGATAAAGTAGACCTAGTATGTTTAATTATCTGTGATAAAGTAGGCCTAGTATGTTTAATTATCTGTGATAAAGTAGGCCTAGTATGTTTAATTATCTGTGATGAAGTAGGCCTAGTATGTTTAATTATCTGTGATGAAGTAGGCCTAGTATGTTTAATTATCTGTGATGAAGTAGGCCTAGTATGTTTAATTATCTGTGATGAAGTAGGCCTAGTATGTTTAATTATCTGTGATGAAGTAGGCCTAGTATGTTTAATTATCTGTGATGAAGTAGGCCTAGTATGTTTAATTATCTGTGATTAAGTAGACCTAGTATGTTTAATTATCTGTGATGGAGTAGGCCTAGTATGTTTAATTATCTGTGATAAAGTAGACCTAGTATGTTTAATTATCTGTGATGGAGTAGTCCTAGTATGTTTAATTATCTGTGATGAAGTAGGTCTAGTATGTTTAATTATCTGTGATGAAGTAGGCCTAGAGGCCTATTCAAGTATTTCTTTATTTAAACATTTTTTTAAAAACATTTTCTGACCAACATGTTCGCACCAACTTAACTTCCAGCAAGAGAGAAAGACATGATTTTCTCGGCCATCAGCTTACAGGAGTAGTTCACCCCAAAAAAAACCTACTTATTTTCTATCAATTACACGCCCCATGGAGCCTTGAATTCATGGCGATTTCTTCGTTTTCGTCGCATTCCTGAGACAACAATTTGATGACCGGCGGAGTCTCCTGTTGACCAGCCACCCGGTCATCAAATCATTGTTGACAAAAACATAACATTTTGGGTTAACTACTCCTTTAAGCTCTTGGACAGAAACTAAACACAAGTTTGGCTCTAGAGCCGACATTTAAATCAATAAAGTCGCAATGGATATCAAAAGACGAAGTGTATTATTATTTTTAAAGTGCTCTCATCATGAGTGGTCATTCATCATTATGAGTGACTCTTTAACAAATCAATTTAATAAACGTTATCCAGAGATTTATCACACTTACTTGGTTTTATGGTTTCCACACTGTAGTGATGTTGATGTTAGTCCGCTAAGGTAACGGCTGCTGTTCAATTGCCTTAATTACCGTCAGTGGCGTAAAGTAACTAAGTACATGTACTCAAGTACAATTTTTCTTTTTTACTTTACTTGAGTATTGCCAAATGTCAGTACTAATAATTGTAGTAATACTAGTAATTTTACTACAGTAAAATATTATACTTTTACTCCACTACAATTCAATGATGAATGATTTTTTTTTTGTTGTTACTTTGTAGACTATTATTACGAAACATACATTAACCACTTCAGCCTAATAATTCGGCCATTTGAAAATCTACAAGCTCACAATGCATCATTCACGATGCAAGGCATTGTGAGCTTGTAGATCTATTTTCAATAGATTTGTATACATTTTGAAAACTTGAAATGGGACATTCTGCATAATGAGAACTTTTACTTTTGGTACTTTAAGTATAGTTTAAGGCCAATACTTTTGTACTTTTACTCAAGTATATTCTGAATACCAGACTTTTACTTGTATGGATTATTTCTACATTTTGGTATTGATACTTTTACTCAAGTACAAAATGTTGGTACCACTCATAGAGGTATAATATGGTACCACTGCACCGGTATAATACTTCCGCGGCTACCTCCGCGAGGTAAAGTAGTTCCCTGGACCCTGGTCCGAAAGCCCATAACCGTCTTCATCTCCATGTCGTCCTCTGGTGGTCGCAATTAGAATTGTTTGTCTAAATATCTAAAAATATATTTTTCTGACAGGCTGTTATCCCTGTCAACGGTTATGGTTTACTAATTAAAGCTAACATCAAATGAACATTTTCTTCTTCTTTTTTTACACATACCAATGGTTGACATTTACGCAATTCAACAAACCAAAAACTAATGTTTAAATTCTGCTTTGACTTTTAACATTTGTGGATATTAAGATTAGTTCTCTCTCTTCAGATGCCTTTTAGAAAACATCTAACCTATTGCAATAAAGATGAAGACATATTTTGCCTGTTATCTTAAACGAAACTTTATTTCACTGAATGGTCTTTGACACGTTCCTATTTCTTACATGTATAGTGAAACTAGAATGGTTTTAAGATACATACACAAATCTAGAATTACACCAACCATTGTTTTATCTCCATTTCATCATCATTGCTTTTTAGAGCTATTCTACATTTTCACAACACGTGTGTGCACTGGGTAATAGACTGTTACAGAAGCAAATTTTTAGCCAGAAGACTTGTCAGTAAAAACAAAGCAAGTTGAGATACCTGATATACAGACAGGCTTTGTTCCACATTCACTAACTGCATTTTTCATCAAGCATAGAGATAAATTGACAAGATTTTTTTTTTCTTTACTTTTCTTTTTTTCTTCTTTTTTTTTTTAACTTAAGATTACCTCAATTCATTGGAACATTGTCAAGAGTAAACAGACTGTCAGCTATATGTGGAATGGTGTCTTCAACTACAGTATGTGGAATGTAGTGGTGATACAAGTATTGTGACACTGAGCTTCTTCAAAGGTGGATGGCATGGGGTTCTCTAATTCGCATCTCCAATATGAATTTGATTTCAACAGCCATTTCTCATACTAAAAGCCCGATTCACGCTTCGCGGCACGAAGGCGCCGTGTGCCGAAAATGGCCCGACCCATGAGCTCTTGCAACGCTGTGAGCTCGCATGTCGGCCATTTTCAGCTTGCGACACAAATCGTGCCACGAAGTATAGAATTGGGCTGAACAAGAGGAGTGACAAACCATAGTTATGACATAAACCTCTGTTAGCAACGGAATCGTGTCTTGCCTAACTCATACTTACTTAAAAGTTAATTAGAAAAGAAAAAGAAATAAAAACAGCTGTTGCCACCTAATAAAAACAAAAGAGGCTGCAAGAGAAAGCCAGGCACAAAAACTTTGGAGAAAACAACCGCTTTAAAGAGGAACATTTTGCAAGCAGGATTGATACAGTGTGATAAGACATGTTTTTTTCTTTTTCTTTCAATTAACATCAATAAAAGGTTATTTTAGAGGTTTTAACATATAGATGATAGTCAATCTTGCAAAATACATGGAACCACATTTAAGCACATACCATTTTCATTGTACTGAGTTCAAGCAGCACCTGAACGAGTGAATAAACTACAGACAATCCACACTTAGTTGAAAAATAAAAATAAAAAATAAAATTAGCACTGCGTTTTTTAAAAGCCTGATATAGTGGAATGTCTTAATGTTGGAGGAAAATCTATCATGAGATTCTAAGGGGTCCCTTAATCAAAACTTTAAAATGGGTGAATTTGTGAACATTATTTAAAGAGCATAACACCAAGATGCCAGTGTCACAATACAGCCTGCCTCCTTTCTGTATGAGCCCACAGCAGAATTGCAGTTTGTTTAAATACAGGATTGTACTGTGTCTGAATTCCAAAAAACAATTTGGTTTGGGAAGCAAATGGAACACTTAGCATCACAGTGTTTGGTGAAAATTAACTGCCAGTTTAATTACCAACACGATAAAACCTGTAAATACCATGACGATTCACCAAAAAAAAAAAAAAAAATGATCGTAACAAAAAGAAAACAAAAAAAAAGGATGAAAAATGCACAACCAACTAGTTGGGACAAAGGAATTAAGGAAGGACGATTAGATTTCACAACCCCTCCCCCCACATCTCATACACACACACAATCATTCAACATCCATCCACGCACGCTCGCTCACTCGCTCTCTCAAAACACACAACCTAGCAAACACACACACGCACCCACACACCCACACAGAGCCAACAAAAAAACAGCAACATGAACTCGCTACTCAACACATGTTTCCACAAAGTGACTGAACCTGCTAACTGAAAATTACCCTGTCGCCTCCCAGAAAAAACTGAGAGGGGTAAGCTAGTTGGTCAGGAGCAATTCAGGCTGCTTGTCATACAGAAGGGGGAGGGGCTGATGGAGTGGAGGGGGATGTATATAAGCTGTCTGTGTTTAAGATAAGAGTGTAGGTGGATTAACAGTGCAATTCCATTAGTTTTCCCCTTCGCCAGCCTCTGCTTCATCTCCCTGGTTTTCTGATGTCCACAGCTACAAAGAGAGAAAGATGCCATCAGTTTCCTTAGATACGTTTCAGTATTTATATCTTAATGATGTGGCTGCTGCTTCTAGTCTTAATGAGAAGCAGCATATCTTGCAGTCAGTATGAAGCAAAGAAAAGAAAAAAAGGCATAGGCCTTGGAACTCACAGTCAGGTTGTCCCTTAGTAGTTGCATTATCAGGGTGCTGTCTTTGTAGGAGTCTTCGTTCAAAGTGTCAAGTTCAGCAATGGCTTCATCAAATGCCTGGGAGATGAGCAAACATAAGCATTTTTCAGTTCACGCCCGTGTGAGTAAAATGTCCGGTGTGCGCTCATTCGTTTAATAGCAATATTAATGTGATCCATGACATGATGTCAAAACTAATCTGTACAATGGATTGGTTTCTCTACAACATGCATTAAAACGTCTGAACTGGAGCGCAAATCTGTTTAGTACAGACTAAATAAATCAAGCCAAATAGAAAGAAAGAATTTGGTGGCTAAAAGCTAATAGCTACTGAATGTTTCACCCAAAATGACTATTTCTCTATCAATTTCTCATCCCATGCAACCTTGAAATTCATTAGTCCAATTATTGGAGTTCAATTAGTTTGTCGCCTTCCTGAATGAAGAATCAAAAAGTGAAGACAATATTTGATTCATTGAAGTAAACAGGGGTCAAAGCTTAAAAGCTAAATTTGATCGAAAATCATTTATTAACGCCAACATAACTCTCAGTGTAATCCAAATGTTGGATATTTATTTATTTTTGCTGTTAAGCATGGACCCAGATTTTCTTGAATTCATCAAATATTCTCTTCATTCTTGGATTCTTCACTCAGGAATGAGACCAAAAAAAATTTCATGGGGTGAATAATTGATAGAAAAAGAGTACTTTGGGGGTGAAGTACTCCTTAAAGGTAGGCTGGATGGGGGGGGGGGAACTTTGTAAGTAAAACGAACAAACAAATGGTCTAGAGAAGCAGGTTCCTACCGTCTTTGCCAGGGTACAGGCCCTCTCCGGGTTGTTGAGGATTTCATAATAGAAGACTGAGAAGTTGAGAGCGAGGCCAAGCCTGATGGGGTGCGTTGGCTGCATCTCTTTTTTGCTGATGTCAAAAGCGTCCTGGTACGCCTGCTGAGAGTTATCCACCGTGGCTGCAGGAATACAAATGGATAGGAGCTTTCACCATACTCTTACAGCTACTCAATATTCACAACACATGCTGTACACACAACGGTGAAGACTTTGACTGTTGCTAAATATGGAATCGTCACATAATAAAAGTACCTAGCAAAGCTATTTTAAAACACACACACACAGTCTACTTATGTTGAGAAATAGCACTAGGCCTGTCACAATTATTACATAATCGTCTAATCGCAATTATTTTTGCATAATCGTTTCCATGTTGAAAACCTTTCACACATTTTCAAATATTAAAAAAGCGGAAATAGCTGATCTACAAGCTTACAACGCGTCACAAAGTGACGTGTTGTAAGCTTGCAGATCAGCTATTTCTACAAATTATCAATAATTTCTTTTTAAATTTCAATTATTTGTCATATCTGCCCTGTGAAATGCTTGATTACGAAGCCTAAAAGGCTTCATATGTTCCAATGCCAAACACGCAATTAAATCGTTAATCGCAATTATTTGAGTGACAATTAATCGTCAACTTAAATTTGTAATCGTGACAGCCCTAAATAGCACTGGACGGTATTTTATGTAATAATCGAGTGATTACTGGTCTGATACACCATACATATTTTTTTTTTTTCATTTTTACTGAATTCAAATGTCCGGTTATTATAACGCGTTTCTTTTCAAATAAATGTCCTTGCCTTACATACTTAAGGACGCTTGATATGATTCTGGTTTTGTTGTGTACCTGATTGTTATCTCGTTAGTCTCGCGTAGCTAGACAACTATTCCACAATCTCTGAATGCTATATAGTCTGGAACTACACCTCCCGAAATCCGAGAGAGGAAACTGGCACTTCCGTTCACGAAAATATATTTTAAAATATTTCACATTTTAATTTCCATTTCTGCTAAGCAGCAAGCTAAATACACTTAGATGATTTGTATGATAAATGTGCGCGACTGTAAAGACGAAACGGAAGTGGGGAGGAGAATTCACATCCGCTTTATATTTTAATCATGATCAGAGCTTCCGAGTCCCAGACTGTATGACCGGAAACATTTGAAAATTGTGGGAGGCAACAGTCTGGCCACGCGAGACTATTATCTCGTAGTCTTTTATATAATATTAATATTCATGGGACTGGGGGCTTGATCATTACCGATTTTGTACAGTCTTAAAAGTTTTAATCTGTGGACCCTGGTTAACAAAGGGGATCCAAATGAATTAAAATAAAAAATTGAATCAGTCACACTACTAGAAAGTGTCAGCTCTCCAAAAATGACTTAATGGAGTATTTAAATTATTATTAGTTTTCTTTTTCTATAAGAGAAACCATTAATCAAGTGTTTGAAATAGCACAAAATGTACATTGTGTTAACCATGCCCAGTTCACTTACTCTTCTTGGAGTCTCCGTTGGCTACCTCAGAGAGGTATCTATAATAGTCGCCTTTCATTTTCAGGTAGAACACCTTGCTTTCAGCAGCAGTCGCGTTGGCAATGAGATGCTTGTCAAGAAGCCCCTGAAACACAAAGGAACGGTTGAAATCTTTATGTCAAACAAACAAAATCTCATAATGCATGCACCTTACAGCACATGGTTGGTTTATATTACTATGGGTGCGTTCGGAAAATTGTGCACCGGAGCGCACTCGCCTATTAGTTTGTATTGGCCAGTTTGTATTGCTGTATTTCCGAACGCACCCTATATGACAATTAAACAAGCAGTGCTTAACTATCTATTATAATGTTCGATTATTCAATCAATAATTATTTTAGATGAGTCGAATAATCAAGAGAAGCGCGTTGTTTTTAATATTTTCAAAATGTTTTATACATCAAAGAATCAATGAACCTAAGCGTTATTTTATACTTTTGCACACAATGGTAACGTGCAAAATTTGTGAAAATAGAGATCGGCTATATTCAATATTTGACAAATTTTCACCTAAAATGACATGCCCAACATAGGAATAGACTATCAACAGATTATTTTATTAAATTATCTATTATTTTTTATAATCAATTAAATCGATGAGTTCAATTAACTGTTGCACCCCCCCTACTTACCAGCACGTCGTTGCAGATGTCCTGCAGCTCGGTTTCAATCTTCTCCCGGTACTCACGAGCCATCTGCTGCTTCTTCTCGTTGCTCTCGGTCTTCTGCTCGATGCTGGAGATGACGCGCCAGGATGAGCGGCGCGCTCCCACCACGTTCTTGTAGGCGACGGACAGCAGGTTGCGCTCCTCGTTGGACAGCTCGCCGCCCTGCTCCGTCACCGACTTCATGGCGGCGGCCATGTCATCGTAGCGCTCTGCCTGCTCAGCGAGCTTGGCCTTCTGTACCAGGTCGTTCTTATCCATTTTCTAGACTGATGGAGGAAAAATGACCATTTCAGAGAAGCATGTAATATGAGGAGTCACTTTACCACTTGAACCCTTTTGACTTAAACTTCCATCTAAATTGGCATGCAATGTACATGGAGTGCTTTTTCCCCCCATTTACAACAAATCTCTTTGCCAAAAATAGCCGATCTACAAGCTCATAATGTGTCACGTGTCGGTTGTGAGCTGGTAAAACTGTATTTTTTCTGGCTAATGTTCCCCCCAGAATATGGACAATGGGGTTCAAGTGGTTAAAATATGTGAAGGTTTCTGAAACATCTTAGTATCGATAACTGCCACTCTCCCCTCAAATCAACCCCACAATTAAACACACAAATTATGTTTCATGGTGTAAAAACACTTTTGGCGCAGTACAGGTCATCAATACTCAATAGGTGCCAACATGAATGGATAAACGTTATGGATCGCTGCTGGGCCCCCAAGGAGGATTCCACTAGTAGCAACTGGGCCAATGACATAACTTACTTCAAAGCTAATTTGAGGGTAAGCTAGAAGAAGCCAAGCTAATAATGTGTCATCATCAAATTGTTCTCTGCCAACGCCTCGCCTAGTTTCGGTTGAAACGCAATTAGCCCCAACGCTAAGTTGCAACTTGCAAGTGTAATAATCATGAGCTAAAATTACACATGGGGTGAGGCCTCAGTGCTTCAGTGGTTGGCGATAACCATCGACATTCAGCTAACATTAGCCGAAGAGCCTTCTTCCTGGGTCAGGGTTTACCGTTTTACGGCCCTCTACGTTACAACACAACCCCTGGTGGCTGGCTTCCTTTAGCTAACGCTAGCTCGGTTAAATATGCTACTTTAAACTCCCGACATTCTATTCATTTCATCTCGACTGTAATGTTACTAGTGCTGCTGGAATGTTTAAAAAAAAAATCGGTGTTCACACGATGCACCCGGCCCCGATCACAGTCACCCAACGTGAGGAGGGCGATATGATGATGATGGTGAATCTGACATGAGAGTTAAAATGGGGGGTTGGTTTGCTTGTCATACATTACAGTACAGCCCGTACTGGTGGCGGCGGACGGTAGGGCGTATTAAGCTGCATTTATTACATACTACTACACTCCCATCTTCGCTCGCCGAAAATACAAGTGATCTAAAAGAAAACAACGCGATCGCAACATCGCAGATCAAGGTCTGTTGATGGGCAAGCGACACCCACCAATATAGGACCAGAATATAAACGAGGGGCTTCTTTTAGCAAAGTGAGCTTAGCTTTAGCAAGCTACTAGGCCACAACATTCAGCGTTGATTTTCATAGTACTCCCCCCCTCCCGTCGTCGTAGGGCGGACGGTGTCGCGCGCGGGGGAGCAGCAGACCTTCAAGTTCTCAAAGCGTCGCGTCCGTCACGGACGCGACGCTTTGAGAACTTGTAGATCTACACTTAGATCTGCTATATAAATGAGATGGGGGGGGGAAGTGCACCAGCCACCCTCCTTTCCATTATAACGTCAGACACAAGAGGCCTTTAGTAGGAAATCGCCGCTTGTGTCATTTCGGCTCAAAAACATCAATAATAATCGTGTCGCTAATATTAACATAATATCTGGCTGTGGCGAGTTTTAGCCTGTTTTCATTTTCACCCAGCTGTAATAAAACGTAAGAAATAATAAAACATTTTTAAAAAATCTTTTTTTTAAGGAAACGAAAGAAAGGCTTTGAGGGGAAAAAAGGGTGTCACGGAATCCGACTCAAAAACAACTCGAGCGGTTCCGTCTGTCTGTCGCTCGACCGACCGTCGACCCTTCCTTCCTGAATCGCGCGACTCCTTTCGACAAGTGTCGGTCTGTCGCGCGACAGACAGAACAATTACGTAATAATTCCAAGTTTTTTTTTAACGCGTGATTTTATTTTGACCATTTAAACATTTTTCGTATGTAGTGCAAGCGACGAGGAAGCAAGGCAGGGTCGCTCGAGCGAGCGACCCTGCCTTGCTTCCTCCTCGCTCGCGCTACAGACCAACTATAATAAATTAGCCCCCGTGAACAGCTAGCTTAGCCTAGCCCGTTAGCTAGCTAGCTAGCTAGCCCCCAAGCTTGGTTTTTTTTCGAGCTTTACGGGTACAATTCAACGGGAAAGCGAGCCCCGCGTCTAACCTAACGTCGACCCCAGGAGCAACACTGGGGTTGCGTGTAGATATATGGGTGGATAACTCACGATATAGTTGAGGTTTTTAGCCTGCTTTGTACTGTGGACGATGCAGCCTCCCGTCCTCCGTCTGGCGCTCCGCGTATCGTTCAGGGCAGTACCACTTCCGGTACAATGGCACTGTACGTTTCCTCTTCCCTACAATGCATGAATAAAATATATACTGCTTTATATTCAAAATCCTTTCCTTTAACTTTTTGTTAATATGCCATGGATAGCTCGAACCATAAAATACAAAGCTATTTTGATTTTTTTATGTGTAATATAATTTCCTCCCTCTCTGTCTTTTCTGTGTTACAATGCATAAATATCTGCTTTATATTCAAAATAATTTACTTTAACTTTTTGTTAATATGCCATATCTAACTCGAACCATAAAACACAAAGCTATTTTTTATGTTTTATTTTTATGTGTATTATCATCATAGGCGCCGTCACACGGTCCTCTGTGTCCCCCCACTTTTCAGCTATCGACTTTTTTTTATATATAAAAAAAACTTTTGAAAAAAAAAAAAAAAAAAAAATCTTTTTTTTTCTCTACCGGCGCAGTAGCTCCGCAGCCTCCGCCCACCCCACCGTTCGCATTGTCAAGCGGCCCCAGCCAGACATGCTAATTGCCTCTAATAAACAAGTCTTGATCACTGTGGCTGTGCTAAACATGTTCTGCAGGTTTTGGGGAGGGTGTCATTATTGTCATTATTGAAATGAAGGGTCGCTATGCTGTGTCCCTCAACTCCCTCGTCCTGTGTGCACTAACAGTCACTCACTGCATGCACTGAATACCAGTGGTGGAAAAAGTACTCAAATGTTTTACTTAAACAAAAGTATCAATTCTGCGAAGTAAAAATACTCTGTTACAAGTAAAAGTAAGGTATTCAAAATGTACTTGAGTAAAAGTAGAAAAGTATTGGTATCAAAATGTATTTAAAGTACCAAAAGTAAAAGTAGGCTACTCATTATGCAGAAGGTCCCATTTCACAAGTTTTCAAATGTGAAAAAAAAGTTTTCTAACCCTTGATACTTTTACTTAAGTAAAACATTTGAGGATGGGACACACTGGGATGGGTAGAGTGTTGTTAACTGTTTTATGGTCATTTCATGGATTAATTAAGCAAAAAAAAATCGCGCGCGCTTCTCGCGCGCGTAGATGCCCGCAACGCAATGGGTGGGGGGCGGGGGGAAGGGGGGAGTCATGACGTCGTCGCTGTCCCCCCACTATTTAACCCCTTCCGGCGTGCCTGATTATCATTCCCTCCCTCTCTGTCTTCTGTGTTAGGTTACAATGCATGCCTGCTTTATATTCAAATCATGTACTCACTTTTTTATGATAATCCTATGTCGTACTAGAACAATAAAACACAAAGCTATTTTTGTATATGTAATATCATTTCCTTCCCTCTCCGTCTTCTGTTTTAGAAATGCATACATAATATCTGCTTTATTCAAATCATTTACTTAACTTTTTTAATATGCTAATCCTATGTCATAACTCGAACAATAAAGCAAAGCTATTTTTTAATGTATTTGTATGTGTAATATCATTTCCTCCCTCTCTATCAATCATTTCTATTGTTATCTCTGGGTTTTGGTTATTAGTGTATTTATTTGTACATGTAATAATGTAATAATGATGAAGATAGACTAAATATATTTTTGCTGGGGACCCACTAAAACCCCCACAATGGCCCCTGGGGGTCTCCAAACCCCACGTTGAGAACAACCAGAATCAACTTTATTGTCACATCGCTGGTTTACAGGTGAAATTCGCGGCAGGGAGGAAAAAACATGATGAGGTTGTACATGAGGTTAAACATGGTGCAAAAGTGGTATAACATATTGTTATGTGTGTGAATGATTAGACATAAGGTGCAGTAATACAACAATAAATGAAACAATCATTAAAAAAATAACTAATAAAACAATGATGCATGCATTGCAGACTCCCTCTCCTAGCCGTTTCCTTTTTTTAGCCCTAAAACTTCTGCTTTATAAAACATCACGGATCTAACTAAAGCATGAAGTACCCTAGGTCACTTGAGGAAGTAAAAGCCTTCACATACTTAGGCAGTGTCATAGACAGTCAGGGCGGCACGGATGCAGACGTCAGAGCCAGAATCAGCAAGTCAAGAGCCGCATTCATCCAACTCAAGAACATTTGGAGCTCTAAAGTTTTGTAGTGTATTGTAAATCTCTCCTTACTGGCCTCCCGGCATGTGCACTTAAGCCTCTCCAAATGATCCAGAATGCCGCAGCACGCTTGGTCTTCAACCAGCCAAAATTCTCGCATGTCTCCCCCCTTCTCCGCTCCCTCCATTGGCTCCCAGTTACTGCCCGCACAGAGTACAAAACACTGATGTTGGCCTACAAAGCAACCAAAAGGTATGGCACCCCCATATCTTCAAAGCCTGATCCAACCCTACAACCCCTCCCGCTCACTCAGATCAGCTAACACAGGGAAGCTGTCAGAACCTTCGCTAAAACATCCGGGACAACCCTCCACACGTCCCAGACTCTTCTCCCCTCTGGCTCCCAAACTATGGAATGAACTCCCCATTGCAATTAGAACTGCAGACTCAACCCAAATATTCTGCCGTAACCTGAAGACTCACCTCTTCAGACTCCATCTCAGCCCGTAGCACTTGACCGAGCCTTGACGACCTTGCAGGCGCATGCAAAGGTTAAAATGTAACTTAGATAGCATGTTATGTAGACAGATGCCAGGTCATTGTTGACCTGGCATCCTATAGTCAGTGTGTATAGTTTAAATGTACAGGCTGATGATAGGTTCTTGGTTTACTTATGTATTACTTTATTATTAGATTACTATTTCTATGCATTTGATGTATTATCTTGCGTTGTCCTTGCTTACTGTAAATCACTCTGGATTAAGAGCGTCTGCTAAATGCCTAAATTGTAAATTGTAAATTGTAAAGAAGTCAGCCAGCGGACAAAGCTCAGACTCTTCAGCTCAAACATCAAGCCAGTGCTACTGTACGGATCAGAGACGTGGAGAACAACAAAGAGCACAACGATGAAGGTACAAACATTCATCAACAGCTGCCTGAGGAGGATCCTGAGCATCCGCTGGCCAGACACCATCAGCAATAACGATCTATGGCAGAGAGCGGGTCTACCACCAGTGGAAGAGGAGATCAAGAGAAGAAGGTGGGGATGGATCGGTCACACGCTCCGGAAGCCTAATACCAGCATCACGAGACAAGCCCTTAGATGGAACCCGCAAGGCACAAGAAAGAGAAGGGAAGGCCAAAGAACACCTGGAGCAGGGACCTTGAGACTGACACCAAGCAGTGTGGACTGACATGGAAACAGCTGGTAAAGAAGGCCCAGGATAGAGGACTCTAGTCTGGCGACCTATGCTCCATGAAAAGGAGCGATAGGCTTAAGTAAAAGTAAAACCCTAGGTCTTGAAATAACATGTAACTGAAAATACTAACATAGATTAAGATAATGGCTGTAAGATTAGATTGCCTCCGTCTCTCACCACATCAAAACACTAACGACAAAATAACCAAGTAGCCTATTAGATCAGTGGTTCTCAACCATTTCTGGATCAGAGCCAACTTGAAAATCTTGAAAGCGTTCGCAGCCCAACCATCTGACCACTAAACACGGCAGCCGAATGGCATGGGTGGGCCGCATCCATTTTCAGAGCATGCTTAGGCTATTTGTGTTTTGGCTTGGATTAATAGAACTAATTGTGATACCTATGTATCTGCATCACCATGGAAACCATTTTTTTGTGTTTAAAAAAAATATTATCATTAAAATCTTAGTCAATTAGTTGGGGGCCCAATTACAATATCCTCACGGACCACCAGTAGGCCCCGGCCCACAGTTTGATAATCGCTGGCCTAGATTATTTGTTTCAAGCAGTAAAAAGTTTTGTACTTATGCATTTTTTGTACAATGACTTGCAAATTTAAATAGTAAGGTAAGATGCAATGGCCGTTTATCTAAGAATGTCTATTATTGAGGGCAAATACACAATTAGTTAAGTGTTTGTTACATGATGGGTGACGGGTGAGGACATTTAGTATTTTGGCATCAAGGGGAGGAAGAGCTATTAAGACGTTGTTGGTAATTTATTACAATTCACTACATGAGCACGATCCAGCGGACTCTGTTTTTCTATTCTAGCTTGTTCTTCTGTCCAGATGTGCATGCTTTGATAAAACATTTTCCAATACTGTCAGAGACCCAAGGCCTTGGTTTGGTCAGGGGATAGAATATTATCGTAGTCAAATCCATTACTTTATTAACCCATTCAATCCGGGAACAAGATTTCTTTGGCTATTCAAAAATAGCAGATATACAAGCTCATAGCGTGACACAGAGTGCCGTGCAATGAGCTTGTAGATCTGCTATTTTTGAATAGCCAAAGAAATCTTAAAAGGACACGGATGTGTTCCCATTCTTCATGGATTAAACTCCAGATTGAGGCTCAGTGTTCAGTCAGTAAGAAGAATCAACAATGTGCAACAATGTAAATAGTGACTCGTATACAGTATCAGTTTCAGGTAAAAGTAAACATTTATTGAGAATAATTCATTGTCTTGCCTTTACTCTGTAGATAAGGTCAGACACCAAGCGCCACTGCAGCAGAAGTATACCTGCTTTATTAAGACAGCACAATGTAGACCAGTGGTTCTCAAAGTAGGGTCCGGGGCAAGGACCCCTGGGGGTCCCCGGAAACTTAAAGTGGTTAAACTGATGTTGATGCTATATTAACACATTTTGCCCCAGCAAAATGTGTTAATGTACTGTATAGCGTCAAAATCTGTTTAAAGCAGCACTACTGTATGTAACTTTCCTCTTCTACCCTGGATTTGAACCCGATTTCCTGTGCAAGTGCTGAATTTTTTTACCATTGAGCTAATAGAGCCGGCCTGCTTGCTCAATGCTCAGGGGATAAATTGAATCTTGACCATTAGCTCAAAAAGTGAGTCATGACCCTTGACACGATCTAAATGTCTCAATAAAAGAGCAGGGAGACTAAATACAACCACCCCAATTGTATAAGTTATTTGTATTAAAGGAGTAGTTCACCCAAAAAAACACGTCTATCGATTACACACCACATGAAGCCTTGAGTACATGGAGATATTTTTGTTGTTGTCACATTCCTAAGCCAATAATTTGATGACCGGCGGAGTATGAGACTTGCAGAGTCTCCAACCGGTCATAAAGTTATTGGCTTCGGAATGCGACAAAAACAAAACAATCTTCATGAATTCAAGGTTTCACCGGGTGTGTAATCGATAGAAAATAAGTATTTTTTTTGGGTGAACTATTCCTTTAACATACTCTACCATACAGAATGGACAGAATTACATTTTATTCATTCATTCAAAGTTTCATAGTGCCGCTTTCACCACTTTAACTCTATATGCATAGGCTATTTGAAAATAACCGATCTACTCCCTTGTAGTGGGTCCCTGGCACAAATATTTTCCAAATCCATATTCATTTTGGCAGTGGTGTAAAGTAACTAATTACATTTACTCAAGTACTGTACTTAAGTACAATTTTGAGGTACTTTTACTTTACTGGAGTATTTCCAATTGTCTATACTTGTACTTCTACTCCACTACATCTCAGAGGCAAATATATTGTACTTTTACTCCACTACAATTATTTGAAAACTTTAGTTACTAGTTACTTTGTAGATATGAATTATTACATTATAAAACATACATGAACCATTTTAGCCTTATTTTATACATAGGCTATTTGAAAGTAGCCGATCTACAAGCTCACAACGCGTCGCATCCCGACGCGTTGTGAGCTTGTAGATCTGCTATTTTCAAACATTTTAGTACTTTTACTTTTGGTACTTTAAGTACATTTTGATACCGATACTTTTGTTCCGGAGTTTTACTTCTACATTGCAGTATTGATACTTTTACTTAAGTAAAACATTTGAGTACTTTTTCCACCACTGCATTTTGGTGTCCTTGACATGAAAAGGTCTGAGAACCACAGATGTAGACAAGACAGGAAACTGAGCGAGGACCGGGCAGGGGAAAACTATGCAACACACACAGATCCCCAAGCAGAATGAAATCAGGGATGTTTTGATGATAATATGGTCAACTATCCAGTCATCCACCTGTGTAGCCCATCAGCACGTCTGATTTTCGGGTGAGCTTAGACACCACACAAAGATGATTATGGAAATAAGCATTAACTACTTATTTAAGCCATTAAGACCGGGAACACATCTGTGTCATTTTAGACTTCTTTGGCTATAAAAGAAATAGCAGATATAAAAGCTCATAGCTCAATTCTTTTTTGCAAATCTTTTTAAAGCGAACATTTTTTACTCAAATCTTTGCTTCTGGGGGATTCTACAAATGTCTTCTAAATCCTAATGTTGCTATACTATCAGTGGTTCCAGGGACCCCAAGAAGCAAAGATTTGAGTTACAACTCTTTCGCTTAAAAATATATATTCAAAGATTTGCACACATTTACACGATTTTTCAAAAATAGCAGATCTACAAGCTCATAGTGCGGCACTCAGTGCCAATGATTGTGCAACACGCTGTGAGAATAATATTGATCTGTTATTTTTGTTGAAGAGATTTGGTGCAAAGTAAGGGGCCTACTACAGACCCATGGGGAACACCATTTAATGATGTGATCAAATGGTTAAGATTATTATGTCCAAAAAAACTTTTGCACACAAACAAAACATCATAATGTAAAGGTGCATTTGCGGGGCGGCAGTGGCTCAGGAGGTAGAGCGGCCGCTTGTGGACCGGATGGTTCCCAGTTCGATCCCAGGGTTCCCCCTGAGTGTCCAAGTGTCCTTGAGCAAGACACTGAACCCCTAATTGTTCCCAACGATCAGGTTGGTGCCTTGCATGGTTTCTTCCGCCATCAATGTATGAATGTGTGTGTGAATGGGTGAATGTAACGCACAATCATTGTAAAGCGCCTTGGATAAAGACACTACTGTACGTAAAAGCACCATTTACCATTTAGATGAAAAAATAAAAAAAATAATGCTGCTTCCCCGTGTTTTGTATATGTCATTGTAGGCACTTGGAGTAGGTCAGCACTAGAAGACCTGAGGGGGCGGTTTGGAACATATCTAGGCAGGCAGTCATAGAAAGATAAGACTTAATGAAAATGCTCCAAAACCCAACTTTATTCCTGCACAATAAACATTCTAACAGTTCAAGTCTTCATATGAGATAGACTTACCAGGTATTCAACATTGTTTGTGGAAATCGTTCCCCATTCCATTTGTCACACTTACTTAAATTTTTTAACTTTGTTTTAGAATTCTTTAGAAGCATAACACAGAAGGTTGGATTTGAATGTCCGCTCAGGGAAAACATGAATGTTGGCAGATGCATACGGACAAAGTTTCCACACCTCAAATAAAATACAGACGGAAGATAAACCATCTTGTTTGGGAGAAAAAAAAAACTTGTCCTGTTACTTCTCATGGAAAATTTAATTCATTTTGAAAATTCTTAGGAAAACTTTAAAGCTACTTGTCTTGAAGACGTAATAATTAACTTTTTATGGTTTGGTATTGGTACTATTTTGGAATGGCATTGCACAACATCTGTATTCCTGAATTTGGGAGCACCAGTAATTTGCATTATATTATGTTCTCAAAGTAGGTGTCCAGGGCCTGTCATTTGAGGCTAGCCTTATGAAAATCAATTTTCCGTAAAGAAAAGCCAGATCAAAACCATTACAATTATTAGAGCTCGGCCCATGCCAGATTTATGGGTCCGATTTTGGAGAGTCTACCGATTACAGATGTTTTGACCAATATTCTGCAATACTTTCTAATCAATTTGAAAAAACGTTGATTTGATTTAAAAATATATGAAACTAAATAAAACAAATAACTTTTTGAAGATAAAAAATTAACACATAAACCAAACTTTATTTTATTCAACCACTTAAGCCCTATTCAAAAAAATTGATCTAGAAGCTCACAATATGTCGCAATGTGGCGCATTGTGATCTTGTAGATCTGCTATTTTGAAAATGTTTTGAAAACGTTTTCAGAAGTTGTGCCTCATGCCCAAATTAGGGACGCCAAGTTGAAAAGTAGTTACAAATCAGGACACATCAGCTGCATAATTGCTGATACAGATGTAATCGAAAAAGTTAAATAATGACCGATATCTCGGCCAAACCGATACATCAGTCATCACCCTAACAATTATATCCCTGGCTGTAGAGTCGCTCAGAAGCTGAGAGTCAATTCCAGTATGTGAACAATTCCAGTGATGGAAGAAGTACTCACATGTTTTACTTAAGTAAAAGTATCAATACTGCAATGTAGATATACTCTGTTACAAGTAGAAGTCCTGTATTCAAAATGTACTTGACTAAAAGTACAAAAGTATCAGCATCAAATTATACTTAAAGTACCAAAAGTAAGTACCCATTATGCAGAATGTCCCATTTCTCAGTATTCAAATATTTTGAAAATAGCAGATCTACAAGCGATGCGACGCATATTGAGCTTGTAGATCGGCTATTTTCAAATAGCCAAAGTTGATATAGAGCTGAAGTGGTTAATGAATGTTTTGTAATAATAATCCAAATCTACAAAACTAGTAACTAAAGTTTTCTAATAATTGTAGTGGAGTAAAAAGTACAATATTTGACTCTAAGATGTAGAGGAGTAAAAGTTAAAGTATAACAAATTTGAAATGCTCCAGTAAAGTACCTTAAAACTCAGTACTCAGTTACTTTCCACCACTGAACAATTCTGTCACGTTTTGTAAACAAAAACAGCAGTGATTAAGTTGGTATGTTAAGTTAGTCGGAATAATACATTCTCCAATGCATTGCTTGCTTTGGCTTTTCATTTTATATTCACTTCATACATAAGGGCTCAGGCCAAAATTCCAGTAATCATTTCCCACTGTTCCTTCGCCTTTATTCTCTCTCCACTCGCTAGACACCAGTCCTTGATTGTTCATGAATTTGAAAGCCAACATTTTTCCATTAACTTTTTCCGTGTATTCCCGAAACACACATAACTGCCTGGTCCTTCCAGTAAAGGACAAAGGTCCCTTTTTTCGCTCAAACGGGAACCTCAGAAGCAGAATTTAGAATGCACACTGTACAGGTGCCAACTTGCCATCAACAAAGACTAAAATTAATACTCCCCGCCCACGATCAATAATGACTTTCCCAATGTGTTTGCCAGAAAAGCCATGGACTAAAAATAACCACATACAAGTTATCAAGACCAGAGAGCGAAGGCAGCACAGCATCTACTGAGTTAAATTGAGTTTCCTTTTTCATTTTTTTTTCACTCTGCTAGCCCACAGCCAGCTTAATAAAAGTGGATGGAAAATTCTCCTGCTCACATGTACCTCAGATTTCAGCCCAGCAGACAGCATTGCCTTCACAACAACACCATGGCGCACTTCAGGACTCTGGTTTTCATGATAATTGTGGTCCCATGGATGCTATCTTCCGCAGCGAAACCTGAGAAGGCAAGAAAACCCAAGGTAAAAGTATGCATCATAACAAAGGCTTTGTTTTGGTGGCAAGGACAAATTGTCTTATTTTTGTGTCAAGTAGTAGTGAGGTGTTTTTCTTTCTGCAGAAAGACATTGCGACCATTCCGGACTACGATGGCATCTCTCAAGATTCGGACACATCTCCTGCTGCTGCAACAGCTGATGGTAATGCTTATATTTGCATAGGCACATCGAGTATTCAACAGCTAGATCCATCTTTAAAGACAATTATGCAACATAGGAATGTGGCTAAAGCTCCGATTACTGACTGTAAATGAGACTATTCAAGCACTTTTGGTGTGTCCTCCATTTGTAACTCTGACACTATGCAAATATAACCAAATGGACACTCTCAGAGTTAAATAAAGGCAGTGTAAGTGATTATTTTTATTTTCAAGAATTGATAAATTGCTCTATATTCCCATAGTAATCATCTCTGTTGAGTTTTTGTTCAGTAAGTCTCCCTGTCTTTCCAGCTGTTTAGTAAACATAAAGTACATTTTCAGGAAGTACATTTTCAGGTCGCGATACCAATTTCACCAAATTGGAATTGGAACAATTTGAAGTTGAAGCTAATAAATGGGTTCTCTTTCCTGACTGGAGGAAATTGGCAACCCAACTGAACATCTTTTTCTGTTTATTACAGAGCTGGAGAGACAGAGAGACCTTACTGAACAAACACTATATGGTCCATAGTAATGATTGCCATCACAAAATAGAGCTTTAACTTTTTAACAAAGAAACCTTTTTTTTTAACCAAAATATATCATCTACACCACCTTTAACTCATTTAGACCGGGAAAGTATCTGTGCCATTTTTTGATTTCTTTGGCATTTCTTTTTTATTGTGAAAAGGTTTGCAAATCTTGGAATATACTTTTTTTGAAGCGAACATTTGTAAAATATTTAGTTCTTGACACTGTTGTTCTGCTATTTTTGAATAGCCAATTTTTTTTTTAATGACAGAGATGCGTTCCCGGATTGAATGGCTTAATCATCATTAGCATCATTCACAGCATCAGTAGGAAAAAGAAACAGCTGTACTTGAAGGAATGGATACTGTTGCTTTCAGAGCTGCCCACATGCCTGCTGTGTGTGTGTCTGACGGGGTCGGTTTACTGCGAGGAGGTTTCTCCTGAGATGACCGCTGTGCCTGCACTGCCAAAGGAAACAGCCTATCTGTACGCACGCTATAACAAGATCACCAAGATCAGCTCCAGAGACTTTGCAGATATGGGTAAATAAAAGATACATAATTTTTTTGCATTATTTCTGAAATTACAATACATGAATGAATGTCAAAAAGATTTTCGTCTGACTTTTGAGATCCTTTAATGAATATCGATTATTTTCTCAGCAATTATTCTATTCATTACTTCTTTGACTGATCGGATAATCGAGAAGCACGTTTTTTTTACATATCAATGAATCAACGCTGAAAAAAAATCTAATATTGTCTTTAATAATCAACTAAATTGATCCGTCTTATTAACCACCTAAGATCTACTTTATACTTCTTCCGCACAATAGTGTCAAGCACAAATAGCAAAAATAGCAGATATGCATCTGCTATTTTTTTTTATTTTTATATATACATAAAAATAACTTTTATAACCACATTACTCGTAATGAACATTAAAGGGATAGTTCACCCCTAAAACACCCCTAATTTTTCTTTCTATCGATTAGTCACCCCATGGAGACTTGAATTCATCGATATTATTTCGTTTTTTAGAAAAAAAGCCATTTTTTGGGGGTGAACTATCCGTTGAACTCACCCGTTTTTTTTTTTCTTCTAGTGACGTTAAAAAGAATTGACCTGACTGGAAATCTCATCAGTGAGATAGAAGACGGGGCTTTTTCAAAACTGACCAACCTGGAGGAGCTCACCCTGGCAGAGAACCGGCTGACCAAGCTGCCTGCCCTGCCTCCCAAACTCATGTCCCTCAACGTCAACTTCAACAAACTCCAGACCAAGGGCGTGAAGTCCACCGCTTTTAAAGTAAGCTCTCTGACACCAATCTAATATGTGTGTGTGTTAGTGTCAGTGATGTAAAGTAACTAAGTACATTTACTCAAGTACTGTACTTAGGTACAATTTTGAGGTACTTTTACTTTAGTATTTCCAATTATCTTTTACTTTTACTCTACTACATCTCAGAGGCAAATATTGTACTTTTACTCCACTACAATTATTGGAAAAAAAACTTTGGTTACTAGTTACTTTGAAGATATAAATTATTACATTATAAAACATACATTAAACACTTTAGCCCCATTTTATACCTAGGCTGTTTGAAAATACAAGCTTGTAGATCTGCTATTTTCAAACGTTTTAATACTTTTACTTTTGGTACTTTAAGTACATTTTGATACCAATACTTTTGTACTTTTACTCAAGCAAATGTTTTATTCCGGACTTTTACTTGTAACAGAGTACTTGTCTTCTACATTGCAGTATTGATACTTTTACTTAAGTAAAACATTTGAGTGCTTTTTCCACCACTGGTTACTAGTGTGCAGTATGAAGTAGGTCAGTGGTCCTCAAGGTGGGGCCCGGGGACACTCAGGGGTCCTTGAGGGGGTTCCAGGAGGTCCCTAGCAAAATGAGGAACCGTTTAAACACTTTAACATTATTTTATACTTTGGCCATTCAGGCAAAATAGTGGAGAAAAAAAACTGCCAGTAGACTTGGCTGAGGTGCTGGAGCATTAGGAAACCAAATGAAATATTAAAGGTGTAGTTCAACCAAAAGATTACCTATTTTCTATCAATTATACACCCCATGAAGCCTTGAATTCATGGAGATTCTTTTGTTTTTGACGCATTCTTAAGCCAGTAATTTGATGACCGGGTGTATATCTGGTAGGAGACTCAAAGAGACTCCTTTGAGTCTCCTACCAGATACATTAGCATCTTTCCGTGTGCAAGTTTTCAAAAATATAATATCTTGTGAAAATAGCAGATCTACAAGCTCACAATGCGTAGCATCGCATCATTCACAATGCGTTGCATCGCGATGCATTGTGAGCTTGTAGATCGGCTATTTTCAAATGGCCAAAATGTATATAGGGCTGAAGTGGTTAATGTATGTTTTGTAATGATAATCAAAAGTAACTGGTAACTTAAGTTTTCAAATAATTGTAGTGGAGTAAAAGTATAATATTTGCCTCTGAGATGTAGTGGAGTAGAAGTAAAAGTACTGAAAATTGGGAATACTCCTGTGAAGTAAAAATACCTCAAAATTGTACTTAAACACATAATGAGATTTCTTTGAAGTTTCCTTTCAACCCTGTTAATGTCTTTAACTGAGACGGACTGTATTCTTTTTTTTTTGTTGCAGAAACTCCTAAAACTGGCATATCTCTACCTTGGAAATAACGAAATGAGCGCAATACCACAACTTCCAGAGTCGCTCCGGATCATTCACCTAAATGTAAATGCATACTCATAAAAAAAGAGGAAAAAAAGCTCCAAAAAATACACTAACCTGCTGTATTGTTTATTTTATTTTTCATGTCTGGGATTTGAAGTGGTGTATTAGTTGACAGGCTAATGTTCCTTCTCCATCCTGCCCTTACAGAATAACAACATAAACACAGTGACAGACGAGACGTTCTGCAAAGGCAACGCCACTCACTACATCAGAGCCAACTTGGAGGAGGTTAGGCTGGATGGAAACCCGGTCCGGTTGAGCCAGCATCCCAACAGCTTCATCTGTCTGCGGGCTCTTCCAGTTGGCCTGTACCGCCGGTGAACTAACCCAGGAATGCACAGGGAGAAGGAAAGCACATTAAGCCTGATTTATACTCCGTCGCACTTGGTCTCCAAACGGCTGGGGGTGAAACGTCCATATACTATATCGATGATCGTGGACACGAGACTGGATATTGTCTGTCGTTAATGTCGCCATATGGCACAAGTGTTGTCTTTTCCTGGTTGTCACTTAAGCCTAGTTTTATGCTTTAAAAAAAAATCTGAAATATTAAAGAATAGCCCAAATAGCCAATCTACAAGCTCACAAGGTGTCACATTGCGATGCATCGTGAGCTTGTAGAACTGACATTTTTGAATATTTAGATTTTGTCAATAACACCCAGCCCTAGTGTCTCGCATTGAAAATAGCCGATCTACAAGCTCACGTGTCGCAGCTTGTAGATTGGTTATGTAGCTTGTAGATTTGTAGATTGGTTATGTAACTTGTAGATTTGTAGATTGGTTATTTAGCTTGTAGCTTGGTTATTTTGGTGCGAGTCAGTGACGCGTGACAAAGTATAAATCAGTGGCTACAGTGATGCTAGGTGTAAACAGAATCTAGTATAGATTCACACATATGAAGATATGAAGAAGTGGACAATACTGCCATATAGGAAATAGCCAGTGGTTCTCAACCTGTGGGCCACAAGGGTATTGCAAGTGGGTATTTTCATGGTATTTTTTTTTCTTGAAACCCTTGTAACGTGTTTTCATATTGATACCAATAAGGACTTAAAAGTATAAGTATGATGGTTCCATTGATCCAAGTCAGAATCAGAGTCAATCAATTCATTATTAAAACAAGCATGCTCTGAAAATGCATGCGGACCACACTTCTGACCACTTAACATCTGACAACAACTTACCATGGCAGCCATGAATGCTTTCCAGACGTTTAAGTGCCCTGATCCAGAAAGGGTTGAGAACCAGTGGGAAATACAGATGGTTTGTAATTGTTTCCTATTTTTATCTTATAGTGATTAATTATCAACAAAATCATCATACACTCAAAGGTTTGCAGTTTTACATTATATTTCTTCTTCAAGAACAAGAGCTTGACACAACTTCAAACGGTTCAGAAATGGCATAATGATGTTTGTGCATGAGACAGCCTAAGCAGGGCAACAAATCTTTTTTCTCTCCCCCTTTGGTGAATAAAGAATAAACTCATCCTAGACTGTTTAAGGGGTCAATAAAGGATCACTTTGAACCGTTTTGTCTTAATTGGTAGGAGGAATATTTTTGCATGGTTGTATGCTTTATGTTAACTTTGTGGCACACATGACAAACGTCCTTATTATGCACAGTCTGTTAGCCTGTCAGGCCAGGGTCCTGTGCTAAGTCCAATCAAACGCATCTGTGTCATGTTAGATTTAAGCTATAACCATTATTCTTATACTTTGGCTATTTTCTTCAAGCTCATAGCGTGGCACTCGGTGCCGCGCTATGAGCTTGTATCTGCTTATGTCTGCTATTTTTTAAAGTATAAAATAATGGTTTAAGTGGTTACACAGATGCGTTCCCGGATTGAACTAGGATTTCTTAGGACTTTTAGTCTGTTGTTCTGGTGACTTAATAGAAATGGTCTGTGAAGAAAACAATTCTGTTACAATTACTTTGATTTTGAGGTCCACAATTAGCTAGTTTGCCTGGACTATAGGTCCATTACAGGAAGGAAGGAAAGTTCGCACACTGTATATATCATCATCTCCCAGGAATTTATTTCAAGGAGGTACGACGTTATGACCCCGTCGGGTCTTCATCAGGTCTGATACAATACAGACAAGTAGAAATACAGAAAAGTCCATTGCAGCCTGAGGGAAACAGGTGGATGTCCATCGATGCGTCCACACACATCACCCACCTGTGTGTGTGTGTGTGTGTGTGCGCACGTGTGTGTGTCTTCACTAGGCTGCTGGCTTATGAAGAGGCTGAGCTACCATCTGCAATCCTCCGCTCGTACTCCCGTTCTGACTGTTTCCTTCTGTAGACATCATCTGTGGGAGAAAATAACAGAAAAGCAGTTTTGATTATAGCAACCACTAGGGGCTGTCACGATTATGTCATTTTACTTGACAATTAATTGTCGCTCAAATAATTGCGATTAACGATTTAATTATGTTTCTGTTTTTTTTTTAAACTAAAGTTGCACAGGGCAGGCATGAATAACTTACATATTTAATAACTTAATACTTTATAAATAACCTTAATAGGGGGAATAGCCGATCTACAAGCTCAGTTTTGAGCTTGTAGATCTGCTATTTTTTTATGTTTGTAAATATATGAACGTTTTTCAACATGGAAATGATTATGACGATTATGCAAAGAATGATTGCGATGATCTCATATAATTGCGAGTATGAAATAATTGTGACGGGCTTAACTATCTATATTTTGAGATAATTGTTGACTGGGGACCAGCAGAGAAAATCTGTGTGTGTAAGTGAATGACCAACTCTCCCTTCACACCCACCACTGAAGTGCCCTTGAGCAAGGCACTGAACCTCCAACTGCTCCAGTGGAGCTGCTCAGTGGCTAACAGTATGGTGTGCTGTGAATATGTCATGGTCTCCCAGTGGGTAATGGTCTTAAGACTGTGGTCGTACTGGGCAGCTCCCAGTAGAACAATTAACAATATAAGACTGTGACAACAGTATAAGACTGTGGTTGTACTGGGCAGCTCCCAGTGCAACAGTATAAGACTGTGGTTGTACTGGGCAGCTCCCAGTGCAACAGAGACTGTGGTTGTACTGGGCAGCTCCCAGATGTGTGTGAGTCAGATAGTGAAGCTCAAGCTGGGCCATGCTGAAAAACAACATAATTTACCCTGGATAAAATAAAAGGTTAAATAAAAATGTCAAACATTTCAGAAAATATAAAGCATGTGTGAAAATAAAAGCGTGTAAGTAGTAAGTACTAAGTTAGCCTGCTGGCAGTGTGCACAAAGAATGTACCACTGATCGGTCCAACAGTTTCTCAGATTAGCTCCAGAGTACACACATGAAGAGACACTGGAGTGGTTATATATATAAAAGTGCAGGCAGACTGGGCAGGGTTTTGGAACACAAACAAACCTCACTGTATCAACAACAATGTAAAGAACACGTGAGTGTGTTAACGACACATGTACTGTAATGGTGAACTGCATTACGCTGATACATACATAATGTCTCATGTCCTATCATAATAAAGGTCTCATGTCCCATCATAATAATACGTACAGAAGGTCTCATGTCCTATCCTGACGTTGATCATGATCCACTCCATCACTCCTCCAATGCAGAAGAACACAGGCAGGAACCTGTAGGGTCCAAACCTCTGTCTACCAGGAACCAGATCCAGGAAATACTTTACTATGGTTTTTCTTTTCGACTGAATCATATTTAACTTCAATAAAATCTACGGACTTAATGTGTTGAAGAATGGAGGACGTCAACAGTGCAAATAAATCACACTATAAGCTCATATAACCGCTTGTCCTTTACCAAACCTTATTGACATTTTGTCCGTGACTGACATTAGAAGTGAGTGTTTTGTTAACAGTCCTAAACGAGGCGGGCGGCGTTTGACACACATAGTGGTCTGTCAGCGGTGAAAACAGCGTCAGGCCTCCCGCCCGCCGTTGATTGACTATTAAAACGAACGTACCCAATGCCGTACGTAACATCCGGTTGTAGTCGCAGAGCGAAAACACGTGACTTCTATATAATGTTTGGTTTTAACCCCTAGGTATGGTTCACATGGAGCAACTTCTACCTGGTTCTGGCACTTTCTCCATCTACATAAACGTTCAAATGTCAAATATAAAGTACTGACCCACGGCCATGGATATAATAAGTTGAAACGTTTGGGTCTAAGTACCCGTATTTTCTGTATTGTTCAATAAAAAGCATTTTAATCCGATCGGCGGCCATTTTCTTGTAGAGTTATAATGTATCAAAGTGCAATACACCTCCCAACCAATAGGGTCGCGTACTTAAAAGCATATGAATTAGAATTTGAGAAAATGGCCACCAATTGGATTAAAATCTTTTTTATTGAACAATACGGAAAATACAGGTACTTAAACCTAAGCGTTTAAATGTGTTACATCCATGGCCGTGGGTTCAACATTCTATATCTGAAATTTAAACGTATATGTAGATGTTGTAAATGAAGAAAGTGCCAAAACCAGGTAGAAGTTGCTCCATGACTGTCATGATATGACAGTCATGTTTCAGGGCTAGCTGTGGTCCCAGACTCAGAGCTCTGCCAGGCGCGGTGCTATTTCCATAGGCGCAAACTTCCACTACCATGCACGCGAGGTCTCCAACCGTAGTAAAACAAATAAATAAAGAAAACGATTTGGCTACTCACCGAAACAAAGGCAGTTTTATAATGTAAAAAGACTATTCTCCGTGGTGGGATACGTCTCGGAACCCCACCGTTTGTGTAAAATTCACCTTTTGGGCAGAAAATTAAATATGTCCGCCAGATGGATATAATGCTATTTACTCAAGTGTGCTCTGGTCAATGGTACTTTATATTGACCAGATCTGACTGTAGGTGGAGCACTTGAGTTAATGAAAGATTCTGAACCAGCAGAGCCTTTGAAGAGAACCTATGGTTTGAACCCTTACCCAACATCTAATTCATGCAGTGGTGGAAGTAACTAAGTACTTTTTCATGTCATGACACCATTGTATGACAAAGTATAAAATAGGGCTTAAAGGAACAGAACGATCTTTCCCCCAATATAACAAGGCTATGAATGAGTGACTGTAATGCAAAACATGAAAAAGGAAATTCAGAGATGTTCATCAAAATGTTGAGTTTATGAGGGACGAGAATACACAAAATGTGTTGTTTATTCACCTGGGAGACCAACTACATCAGTGGGAATGAATTATCATGACACATGGAAAATACATACATACTGTACATACACAAGACGCATGCAACACTACCACACTCTGAACCATTGGCTCTCAAAGTGGGGTCCTTGGAGGGGTACCAGGGGGTCCCCGGCAAAATTAGTTAATATAGTGTCACAGTCATTTTAACCACTTTAACCATATTTTATAGTTTGGCTCTTCAAAAATAGCAGATACTCAAGCTCATAGCGCGGCACTCATGAGCTTGTAGATCTGCTATTTTTGAAAAATCGTGAGAACTTGTGCAAATCTTTGAATATATAATGTTTTTAAAGCGAACATTTGTGACTCAAATCTTTGCTTCTGGGGGTCCCTGGAACAAATTATTTTAAGATGGGGGTCCGCGGCCAAATACTTATCATTTTGGGGGTCCTTGACATGAAAAAGTTTGAGAACCACTGCGGGTCTAAGTTGGGCATGTCATCGGTGTAATGTTTCAAACAAAGTTCAAAAACAGCTAATATAGCCGACTAGCTATTTATCATACGACGAAGTACAGTATCTATATAGGGCTGTGGTTCTCATACTTTTTCATTTCAAGACCCTAAATAACTGTCAGGGTTACAGCCCTGTAAAAGGTCAATTTGGAACCCCCACAAGGAACCCCGAGTGGTCCTTGAACCGAGTTTTGAGAACCACTGATACAGGGCTTAAAGTGGTTAAGAAACAGTACCATACAATGACAAAAGACAGGGCTAAAAAAAAAAGACCCAATTTTAAGATATCAGGGAATGCAATTGGTCTAATAACCATATGTAGTCTATGATTATTTTCTTGGCACAGTCTAGCCTATTCTGCACCTGAATAAAAAGGCGTTCATCCTTAAAGCTACAATGCAGAACTTCCACCGCTCTCCACAGAGTATGTTAATACAATATAACTGAGTTAGTACATCTGCAGTGGTTGGAGGAGGTCTCAATACTCTTCCTCTGAGACATGTCGACACTGGTTGACAATGTCCATAATAAAGTTATTTGAAACAGACGACACACTGGATTGGACGCTAGACGCACCGACATCTTTACTGTGGTTCAGACGTGTCTCTGTTGGGAGAGTGAGACAATAGAACACAAAACTTACAGAATGTAGCTTTAAGGGTCTCTGGATCAGAACAGGTTTCATGGCCAAAACAAGTCAACAGGGTACAGCGATGTGCATAATATACAAACATAGCGTATATATCGTCATTTTTAGGGCATGATCACACCAAAATATGGTTTCCCGCTGTTAAACCATTAAGACCTGGAACGCATCTGTGTCACTTTTTGATTTAAGCTAAAAAGCATTATTTTACACTTTGGCTATTAAAAAATAGCAGATATACAAGCTCATACCGCGGCATCGAGTGCCGCGCTATGAGCTTGTAGATCTGCTATTTTTGAAATTGAGAGAAATTTTGTGCAAATCTTTGAATACATTTTTTTTAAAGCGAACATTTTTAACTCAAATCTTTGCTTCTGGGGGGGGGGGGGGGGGGGGGTCCCTGGAACAAAATATTTTGATAGAGATTTTTTTTTTAAAGTTAGGATTCAGAAGACATTTTGTAGAATCGCAACCTCAGGCCTTAATGAGTTAAACTAAACTCATGTTGTGCGTGTGCGACAGCCAGCGCATTCTAAAAAGCCGAGTAGCTTGCAGAGCATTCCGTCCCAATAACCAGTGACCCACCCGTCACCCACTTTCAGGACCCTCCCATGCAACAGCTACAACCAGTTGCTCTATCGCTATAGCACCATGACGCTTCCTGAGTCTTGGGACGGTCCGCCTTTCGACTCATCCGATTGGACAGAGGGGGAAAAGCAGCAGCATAGAGCGCATGAACGTAAAGGTGTGCGCGACACATTCTCATTGAAAAAGCATTGGCAGATTCCGCCCCATAGGTAGAAAGAACAAAATGCGGCGTGACCGTGCCCTTAACAAAATGCGGTGTGACCGTGCCCTTACTTGATAAATAGCCGGAGTGATTTTAGGGTGCATTTACACTTTAAATGTGGCTTGGTGTTTTTTACCTAGAGACTGGTAACAGGAAGAGTGGGCACTAAGGAAGAGTGGGCACCTCCATGTCAAATTGTCTATTTGGTTCAAATAAAAAAAAAAAAAAAAATTGGAAAACCGTCTTAAGTAATGTTAAGTATACATGATTAGAACATGATTGAACATTTGACATTTAAGGCCTAATATTTCTACTAATAATTGCTACAAAACGTGTAAATCCAATCATTTTGGACATGAACAATAAGTTGAAGGGTAAATGTAAGTCTGATAATGATATACTGTGCATGTTCAAATCAAACTTTACGTTACCATTTTTCAAATATTACATTTAACATTTAGCACAAAATAGCACATTTTACATCGAGGTGCCCACTTCTCCTTCGTGCCCACTCTTCTTGTATCCTAGACATTTTCTCTGTTTAATTATGGCTTGATAAACATGCAGGTTACAATCGAAATATACATTGGGTGTAAACGTGATCTTACTAGGCAGTGGGCACCCTGAATAACATTCAATAATGTATTCCATAGGGCATTGGTTCTCAAAGTGGGGTCCGGGGACCCCCAGGGGTCCTTGAGCGAGTTCCAGGGAATCCCCAGTTAAATGATGGATAGTAGTGGACCAAATGGACCCTTATGGGTCTGTAACTCTGAAAGTGTACAAATGGGACCAAACGGCGTTTGGTTCCATTTGTACACTCTCAGAGTTAAATTAACATTGATTTTACAATATAAATTGGGGTCCCAGTGATATAAATGCCATTAAATGGGGGTCCGTACTCCGTAGCCTAATTAAAATGGTTGAGAATCACTGCTAGAGCCGTAAAAATCTTCTCTTATGGGGGTCCCTGGCATATCTTTTCAAATGGGGGTCCGCGGGCTAATAAGTGTCAAGTTGGGGGTCCTTGGCATGAAAAGGTTTGAGAACCACTGCCATAGGGCATCATTCCATCGCAATTCTTGTCATCACTATGGCCGTGGGGGTGAAATATAGTGATGAAATAAAAACGTGCACAAAATCAAAGTTTCTGCTTGTATAGCTTACTTGCAGAAGTATTAGTAGGAAATCATCATCAGCTTGCGATCATTTCGCAATCAAATCGCATCGTTAGCAATACAGTACTCGTCTGGGCCTGATCAGCCTGGTCATGGTCAAATATGTGCAAAACTTTCTTTGTATCTTAGACGTAAACCAATTGATGCATTACTCGATAACTTCCTTGCACATCAACCAGTTACGCATTTTAAAAATCTGGTTTTAATGTCACTGATGTTATCCGTCTGGCCCTTGCCCATAAAAACATAGGGCAGAAGCTTATGCCATGTACCACGATGAATAAAATACAGAAAACATACCCCTCTGTATGAAAATGTACACCAACATTATTGTTTCCGTCTTAATTATGACGCTTAAGTGATTTATACTTAGTTGAGCACCGGGTGTCGCACAACGAAAATAGCAGATCTACAAGCTCAGAGGACGAACGCATTGTGAGCGTGTAGATGTGCTATTTTTGGGTGCGTGACACAGCACGGAACCAACTATAACTATAGGCTAACTGTTCTAACATTATATCATGAAGACAAAACACTACAAATGTAATCTAGCCTAACCCATTATGACCGGGAACGCAGCATGTGTGTCATTTTTAGATTTCTATGGCTATTAAAAAATAGCAGATATTTAAAAAAAATCATTGCAAATCTTTGAATATATATATATTTTTAAAGCAAACATTTTTAACTCAAACCTTTGCTTCTAGGGGGGTCCCTGGAACAACATATTTTGAGATGGAGGTCCGCGGCCAAATACATATAATTTTGGGTGTCCTTGACATAAAAAAAGTTTGAGAACCACTGATATTATATTTTCAAAAGACTGTTAGGATTTAGAAGACATCTGTAGAATCCCAGAAGCAAAGATTTGAGATAAAAATGTTCGCTTTTAAAAAATATATATATATATATATATTCAAAGATTTGCAAAAAAAAGGAAAAAATAGCAGATCTACAAGCTCATAGATCTGCTATTTTTGAATAGCCCCCAAAAAATCTAAAATGACATGAGATGCGTTCCCGGATTGAACGGGTTTAAACGTGTGTATTTTGTAAAATCAATCAGTCTTCCACTTTGCGAGCCGGCCTGCAGAAAGTCCAGTGGTGCTCCACTGTGTTCTCGTTGGCGCGCTCGCTCATGTGGTGCACGCGCGTGTTCCGAATGGTGAAGCCCTGCTTCATGATGTAGTCCATGAGGTGCACCCGGAGGGCTATCTCCTGGTGATAGTCGCACGGTCCGAAGGTGAAGGACAGCTGGCAGTCCCGCGTGTCCATCATGTGCTTGCTCCACTTGGTGAAGTTGTTGGAGACGCCCTCCAGCAGCGCGTGCACCTTGGTTGTGATGGTGAGCTGCGTGATGATGACGGCGACCGGGTTGGAGTACTTGGACAGTTTGCGCGTGCTCGACAGCTCCACCACCTGCTCGAAGATGTCGGGCGGGAAGAGCGGCTTGGGGTCGCTGAGGCACTGGATCAGCGGCTCGATCTGGTAGAAGTCGGCCTCCTTCCGCAGCAGGTCCGTCTCGGTGAAGTCGACGGGCAGGGTGAGCTCGGACGTCCGCAGGAAGTTGAGGATGTAGCGGAACAGCATGCCGTCTCGGTCGATGAAGTAGTTCCCCTGGGAGTCTCGGGTGGTGGGGAAGTCTCCGCGGAACATGGCTCCCAGCATGGAGTCCGGATAGCGCTGCAGGGTTGATAGGCTGGTAGTGTAGAGGGAGCCTCCCACGTTCAGGGTGACAGGATTTGTTGTCATCTGCCAGCGAAAGAGAAGGGAGAGTGAGACTTTAGGGAAAACAAAGCATACACTTTGGAAATATATCTACAAAAGGTGCACTCAAGAGTGCAAATCTCCGCCAAGAAGCATGCCCTAATGATAATAATAATAATACTTCAGAATCAGAATCAGGTTTATTGTCACATCACAGGTTTACGCGGTAAAAAAGTGGGTGAAATTCGCTTTCGTACATCGTTCCCCTTGCAACGTTATTTCCAAAGAAGAGGGGGAGGAAGAAGAGGGGGGGCAAGTGGGAAGGGAGATCAAACAAGAGAACAAAAACGTTATATATGGGATTAAGGTGCATTACTGCATTACTGCAGCTTACACTGTAAGCTGCAGTAATGGCAAACATAGTGCTTTGATGTGTCTGTCGGATATACAAAGTGCCACTTGAATACGTTATGTCAGACGATCGTGTTGGGAGACATGGAAATCTGGATGCAACATGAATTGTGATGCCGAGTTGTGACGTAATCACAATCCTGCCCTTTGTTAAAAAAAACACTATGTGCTGGTACAGCGGAAACGTCTTGATAGAAGTTGTGGTTTAGTAGCATAATGACTTTCTTGCATGTCTCTCTAAGTCGGTATGTGAGAGAGAGAGAGAGAGAGGGTGTGAGAGGGTGTGTGTGTGTGTGTGTGTGTGTGTGTGTGTCTGTCTGCATCAGTAGGCGCTATGTGTGGAACTAAGCGACGGGCATGTACTGCAACATGCATTATCGGTTATCCGTTTCAAATAGGACAAGTTGTAGAACATAGTCGTTGACCGTAAATGCATACCCTTTAGTCAGTTATTGCTGTAACGATTTAAGGGCGTTAGTGTTCATGCAGCAACACCGCCATCACATCGTGTGCATGTCTGCGATTGGCCAGTTCTGGCCTGGCAGAATGCGTTGATGGATTTGAACAATATTCGAAAATTGAGGTCCTTGGCCTGCTGCCAGTGTGCCAAAAGAATGTCAACACTGATCGGCCTAGTAGTTTGTGAGATTAGCTGTAGACAGACAGACACAGACATCCTGGCGAAGATGAATGAATTTATAACATGAACAGCAGCAAGCTGTAAGCAAGACATCTTAAATGTATGAATCATTCATTATCCAACTCTCACCCTATGGCCCCAGTCTCCATTATCCATTTGTAGATAAAGTTGCCCACTTCCAGGTCAGAAGTAGAAGTGGGGAGCAGTGAGTGTAGCTCAGCTTACTTCAATAAGTCACCTTTGAAAAAGACAAGACATGACAGTTATAGATGAGTTGTAACAAAGTTAAGAGAAAATTCAGATATTTCAGAGTCTGACTTTAAGCATCTGCAGTAAGGTAAGCTCCCTGAGAATGTCAGTTTCTGTAATACAGTGTTGATTTTGACAGCAAAAAAAAATTAGTTAATATAGCATCACATGCAGTTTAACCCCTTAAACCCTATTTTATACTTTGGCTACTCAAAAATATCCGATCTACAAGCTCACAATGCGCTTGCATGTGACGCGTTGTAGATCTGCAGTTTTTGAAAAGAAAAATAGCATTTTGAAACGTGGAATAATTTAGAAATTGTTTAACATAAATATTCTCTTCTGGGGGTCCTTGGTACAGAATATTTTCGGATGGTGGAGGTCTGTGGAGAAACTCATATCAATTTGGGGGTCCTTGACATGAAAAAGTTACCAATCCAATGATGCAAATCAACCTTTTTTGTGTTATACTGTTAAACTGATGCTAGGTTCTTGGTTTATCTATGGTCCTAGTTTACTGAGGCACGACACTGTCTATATGCATTTGATACATGTGTTTATCTTGTTTATTGTAAATCACTCTGGATCAGTGGTTTTCAAACTTTTTTGCGTCAAGGACCCCCAAATTGACACATTAGCCCAGGGACCCCCATTTGAAAAGATATGCCAGGGACTCAACCATTTTGATTTATTGGGGGTCCCAATCTACACTGTAGTATCATCATCAGTGTTAATTTAACTCTGAGAGTGTACAAGGGTCCATTTGGTTCCATTTGTCCATTTGTACACTCTCAGAGTTACAGACACACAAGGGTCAATTTGGTTCCTAACTATTAATTTGTCTGGGGACCCCCTGGAACCCCCTCAAGGACCACTGGTGGTCCCCGGACCACTGCTCTGTCTGGATGAATAGTCCTAAATAGTAAAATAGTAACCTGGAGATAAGCAACCCATAGCTCAATGGAGCAACCTGGCTAACCAGCTGGGTTCAGTGGTTAGCAGGCTAAATGACTTTTAATCACCAAATGAGTGATGTTAGATAGTTAATACAGAATGTTGGAATGATCGCCTATAGGGAGGGAAAACAAACCATCCATATAACAACAATATAGAAAGCAAACCATCCATAAACATAAGATGCTGCAGAATGGATGCTCATTGCTATGCACAGTAGACGGAGGCTATTAGCCTGCGAGCTAACAACACTACAGAAACAATTAGCTAGCATCCTAGTTAGCTACATAAAACTAGGGAGTGAAATGCAAGCCACAAAGGTGAACTAAAGAACATCCTTACCAGCGTTCTGTGTTGAACTACCAGCCCTCTAAACAAGACACAGAGCGTTTAATAAACACACACACACAGATATTATTCAGTGATGTTTGCTAACATACAGTTTACAGGATGATGGTGGGAACTGCAGGCCTGCTGGTGGAGCTTGCGCAGTGTGTTACCGCAGGCTGAAACAAGGAGAGAGAGGGCGTGGTGTTGCAACCAGCCTGATCTAGTATAAGAGTGACGACACTAGCATAGAACTCACGTTGTAAGAATGGAATGCGGAAATGCGCTGTCTATCTCTATAGGGAAGTTCCAATGTTTGGAACTATAGCCCTTAGGAGCCCGCTTTGCGCGGTGAGATGAAAGCGTGCCGGACGTCTCTCTTTCTATGGGTCTGGTTATAGTCATCATGGTTCACATGACGCTCGCTCACATGACATTCCTGGTTTGAGGATGTTTTACATTTACAACCCGTATATCTACATAAATGTTTAGATTTAAAATATAAAGTACTGACCCCACGGCCACGGCTGTAACAAGTTAAAGCGCTTGGGTTTAAGTACCTGTATCTTCCATATTGTTTAATAAAAAGTATTTTAATCCGATTGGCAGCCATTTTCTAGTTTATTTTATTTTTTGTAAAATGTATCAGTGTGCAATACAACTCTCAACCGATAGGGGTGCGTGGTTGAAAGCATAATGGAGACGATTCGGAGATAATGGCCACCAATCGAATTAAAATGCATTTTATTGAACAATACGGAAGATACGGGTACTTAAACCCAAGCGCTTTAACTTGTTACATTTGTGGCTTTGAAGTCACTGACCCCCATCCGGAAATGTTTTGTGCCAGGGACCACCAGAAAAGAAGATTTTCGATATTTTTCAAATACCGAAACTGACCACTGTCATTAAGCCCACAGATATAGAGCCAACCAAGTTGCATGGGTTGCATGTCACAATTAGTCCACAGGAGGGCGCAATATCCTTTTGAACGGCTTTCAACAGCTGCAGTAGGTCCACACTTCCCTCAGATCCCTCTGTTGCTGCTCATTGTTAAAACTAGAAAAAAGCCCCCTTCTATTCAGGCATTTGGCCCCTTCCAATATGATCTGCTACTTTAGATACTTTTGAATTTGAATCCTGAAAATGAACAGTTTTGAACATGAGGTTTCCGCCGACAAAGATATAGCCTAGTCAGCAATGTAGTTTTCTTTCTGAAAAGCAGAAGTCATCAGAGAATCTGTTTCTGTTATGTTATGGAATTACCAGTTTATTACGAACATGTGTTTGAATGAATGACTATAGGGAGCAGGTCCTTATAAACCTTAATTCTCATCTCCCACAATAAAAACTTTAACGCTGCTGGTTGTCTGTCCCCTGGCCTGGAAAAGGTTGTTTTGCTGCCCATCAGTGGTGGAAAACGCGAGGCGTTGTGAGCTTGTAGATCTGCTATTTTCAAATAGCCTATGTATAAAATAGGGCCAAAGTGGTTAATGTATGTTTTATAATGTAATGTAATGTAACTAAAGTTTTCAAATAATTGTAGTGAAGTAAAAGTCCAATATTTGCCTCTGAGATGTAGTGGAGTAGAAATAAAAGTATAGAGACGATTGGAAATTCTCCAGTAAAGTAAAAGTACCTCAAAATTGTACTTAATTACAGTACTTGAGTAAATGTACTTAGTTACTTTACACCACTAGCACTCATCTATCCTGTTCTTCAGCATTGCTGGGCCTGATTAACATAGACCCAATGTACCAGTACAGTAGGCCTACTCCCTCAGCTGGTTTGTCAACATCTACATACATTTTCAGTTCGAGATACCAATTTTATCCAATCAGGAGAGAGATCTCATACAGGATACAGGATAAACAAGTGATATTGGAAGTGATGAAAGAATAGGAAGTGGAACACTATAAAACTGAAGCTGATACATAATGGGTTCCTTCTCAAATTTGCAACCCAACTGAACATGTATTTTCTGTTTACTAAAGAGCTGGAGAGATGAGGAGATCCTGTTACTGAACAAACACTATAGCAATGATTACTATCAGAATATAGAGGATTAACCTTTTAAGTAAAAACTTTAACCAAAAAATATCACCTGTGCTATTTACATGTTCTGACTAATAAAGTTCAATCAATCAATCAGTCTGTCTGTCTGTCTGTCTGTCTGTCTGTCTGTCTGTCTGTCTGTCTGTCTGTCTGTCTGTCTGTCTGTCTGTCTGTCTGTCTGTCTGTCTGTCTGTCTGTCTGTCTGTCTGTCTGTCTGTCTGTCTGTCTGTCTGTCTGTCTGTCTGTCTGTCTGTCTGTCTGTCTGTCTCTCTGTCTGTCTGTCTGTCTGTCTGTCTGTCTGTCTGTCTGTCTGTCGGTCTGTCTGTCTGTCTGTCGGTCGGTCTGTCTGTCTGCCCGTCTGTCCGTCCACTCGTCTGTCTGTCTGTCTATCTATATTTTGTCCATTTTTTTTCTTTTTCTCAGATTTAAAAAACTGTGAAAATAGCCAACCTGCAAGCTCAAAACAGTCACACACGAGGCGTTGTGAGCTTGTAGATCGGCACATTTTTCTTATTTGTCATAAATTGAAGCGAAAATAAATATAAGTGGTTAAGAAATTGTAACCCCCGGGCCCCTTGCTTTTTCTACAAATCAAACCCTGAGTAAATGATTCGGTTGTATATTGAAAGTGTAAATCCCTATCAGTGGCAATGTGAAAATGCAATTGTGAGTTATTTTTTGGCTATTTTCAATGCCATCCTAAAATGTTGATGTGTGAAACGTGTGTGTGTGTGTGTGTGTGTGTGTGTGTGTGTGTGTGTGTGTGTGTGTGTGTGTGTGTGTGTGTGTGTGTGTGCGTGCGTGCGTGCGTGCGTGCGTGCGTGCGTGCGTGCGTGCGTGCGTGCGTGCGTGCGTGCGTGCGTGCGTGCGTGCGTGCGTGCGTGCGTGCGTGCGTGCGTGCGTGCGTGCGTGCGTGCGTGCGTGCGTGCGTGCGTGTGTGTGTGTCGGGGAGTAGTGGTGTTATAGTACTCAGTGGGTCAAAGCCAGGTGCTGAATGCCATGGCCCCGTGACCAACACACATTTATAGCAGGCCAGATATAAATAGACATGTTTGGGAGCAGAAGAGCCCATTGGATCTCTACTGTTTTGAGAAACTCTGAAGGCACACAGCCCACTGACCGAAAGTAAACATCAAAATAAAGTCAATTAAAAGTCTTCAGAGAAAATAGATGCAAACGGTGTTGTGCATGAAGAACTAATTCTTCTATTCAGAGCGGCAAAATATGTGAGTACACATGTTTTGTGCTTTTGAGAATGGTTAGTGGCTGTTGTATTTCACTATATTCATGTAGAGCATGTACTGTGCAACTCTATGACAAAGTGAAGTTTAAAGGTGCAGCAAGCAGTGGTGTACAGTAACTAAGCACATGTACTCAAGTACTGTTCTTAAGTAAATTTTTGAGGTATTTTTACTTTCAGTATTTACAATTTTCACGCTAATGTGTGCTTATAGGGCCAAGTAGAATAACTTCAGTTTTGTCTGAGTTTTTGAGTGGGTAATAGCGGGTCATCCAACTCTTTATATCTTTGAGACATGCTCGAAGTTAAGTTAGCGGATTTGCTTGATACCTTTATTAAAATATATATTTCTTAACATTTTAAAACAGTTTCCCATGGACCAGACCACATTTAATTATGCCATGGGCCACTAGTGGTAAAAGTACAATACTTATGTAAATGTATTTAGTTGATTCCCAGCATTGCAAGTAACAGTCGTGTGTGTGTGTGTGTGTGTGTGTGTGTGTGTGTGTGTGTGTGTGTGTGTGTGTGTGTGTGTGTGTGTGTGTGTGTGTGTGTGTGTGTGTGTGTGTGTGTGTGTGTGTGTGTGCGTGCGTGCGTGCGTGCGTGCGTGCGTGCGTGCGTGCGTGCGTGCGTGCGTGCGTGCGTGCGTGCGTGCGCGTGCGTGCGTGCGTGCGTGCGTGCATTGCTCCTTGCCAGAGTACCAGATGAACACAGAAACAGAGGAGGACTTTTATCAGTCAGAGGACTCGGATGAAGATGAGGCAACACAATACATCATTGAACAGAGTCTCATCCAGTATCGCAAACTCAAAGGTTTGAATCCCAGGTGAAATTCTCATTTTCATAATGATAAAACAATATCTTCTAAGCTTGAGCTTGTAGATCTGCTATTTTCACCAATTTTGTAAAGAAAATTGGGGGGAAAAAGCAACATTTCAAACATTTTCCCTAAATATTTATATACTTTTATTTAAATCAATTATCGATTATCTTTTATAATCAATTAATTCGATCAGTTCGATGAACTCTTGCACCCCTAATGCTCAGTACTACGTTTCTCCACAGCGATCTGCAGGTCAGTGAAGACCCTGATGAGATTTTTACCTCAATTAAGGAAGGTGAGTGAAGAGAAGTCATTCTCCAGCCTTTCCCTCATGCAGTTGAATAAAAATAGTGTCATTGGTCTTTCTGGGGGTTCCATTATTACACAGCTCTTCTATCCTCACATCACCACCATCAGTGGTCGACATACAGGAAGTACATTTACTTGAGTATGTTACTTAAGTTAACGTTTTGAGTATCTTTAGCCTACTTTACATTCTTTCACTCCAGTTCATTCAAAGACAAATATTTTAGTTTTGACTCCACTACATTTCAAGGAAGGGACCCACGGTGCCCAAACCTACAAAAATAAATAATGAATGTATTTTATTTCAAAAGTGAATACTTTTGACCTATACCACTTAAGACCTATATTAAAAAATAGTGTAAATAGCCGATCTACACACTCATGCTCAGCTCATGTACTTTTGAATACTTAAAGGTAGGGTAAGTAATATGTTTTTGTTATTTATTTATTTTTGTTAAAAGGTTAAAGTACTATATTCTGATAGTGATCATTGCTACAGAGCGTTTGTTCGGTCACAGGGGTCTCTCCAGCTCTTTAGTAAACAGAATATAAGTGCATTTTCAGGTAGGTGAAAATGCATTTTCTGTTTAATAAAGAGCTGGAGAGACATGAGACTCCTTTTACTGAACAAACACTCGATTGCAATGAGTACTATCAGAATATAGAGCTATTTAACACTTATTTTAACCAAAGTAAATCACTTACCCTACCTATTAAAACCAAGTACTCCTGTTATCTCAAGTACAACTTTGTAGTTGGGTACTATTTGACTAAGAGTATCTATACTTTGACTCACAGACTGGGGTTGGGTGTTGTGTCCACTACTGACCCCATAGGTGACGAGGATGCTCTGAACAGATTGCTCGTGCAGCCAGAGACTCTGTCCAGGGTGGATGAAAGAGGCTGGATCCCCCTGCATGAGGCTGCAGCACAGAAACATAAAAACATACTGGAGATCATCTACTCAGGTAAGGCAAGGCGAGGCAGGACAGGTTTATTTGTTTGGAATATTTCCACAAGGCAATGCAATGTGCTTTACATAAAAGAGTGGTTCTCAAACCTTTTTGATTTCAATGACCCCCAGAACTCTGAGAGTGTGCATATGGAACCAAATGGACCCATTGTTGTCGGATATCGTTGTTATGTCGGGTCAGACCTCTTTCGACCCGATTCAGAGAAACTGAGCATGTTCAGTTTTTGGTTCAACTGGTAAAGCCATGGGGTAGTGAAGAGGGGGAGAGAGAGGGGTAAAGGTTTGGTCCGACTCCGAGCTGGCTTCGGTGTCGCCAGATTCTGTGAGTGAAACAAGGTCTATAAAAACAAGCCCAAAAGAAGCGGTCAGTTTCACCACTTGAGCCCTATTATATCAGCTATTTTCAAAAAGAATCTCGAAAGCCGGGCCCAAATAAGCAACTACACTTCAGAAACAAGCCCAATCAAAAGCAATGTGTACAATACAATGCAATGGAACGTCCTGCCTGACCCAGCGCATGTCAGGTCTGACCACAATGAGCCACACTCTATTTTAGCACTCTTCTGTATTGACAACAACACATGGCAATAATATATCAGGAAACTGTAGGTGTTACAGATCAAAGGTACAGGTCATTTTAAGAATACCTTTTCCCAATATAACTACACACTAACGGTGGTATTGCTGTGAAGGACATCAGCATTTACATAATTTAGAGTTCTCTAAATGAAATACATATAACTAACTTTAGGTATTCATAATTCCTTAACATTAGGAAATACTTATTCAAGCACAACAATTAATTCAATGGAAATGAATGAAGTCAAAATAACAGTACAATTACAGTGCAGAAGTAGAATTTAAACACATTTTCAGTGAAAGGCAGCAGCAAACAAAAACATTCTCATGTGTGATTTAAAAGAACTGAGCGTTGCAGCAAACTCTAGTTTGTTCCAGATATGTGGGTATAGAAACTGAAAGCTACTTCTCCACGTTTAGTTTTGATTCTAGGGACAGGAAGCTGACCTTCCTGTCCCTAAAATCGAAAAAAGATTTTTATACATTTGAAAACTTGAAATGGGACATTCTGCATAATGAATACTTTTACTTTTGGTACTTTAATTACATTTTGATGCCAATACTTTTGTACTTTTACTCAAGTAAATTTTGAATTCCGGACTTTCACTTGTAACTATTTCTACATTGCAGTATTGATACTTTTACTTAAGTAAAACATTTGAGTACCTTTTCCACCACTGCGTTGGTATTGGATTAGATTTGAGCAGCAGCTATAAGCACTCTGAATCAACTGCAGTCGTCTGGTCAGTTTGCTGCCAAACTACTGAGTGTGTCACTGAGTCTGGTAATGATAATTAATTCCATTCATGTGTTTGAATGATCTGGCTCCAGCATCGCCGCTGGGTGCAGTCCAGTGTCGCACCCTGAAGGGAGAGACGCCACTGTTCCTGGCAGTCCTTCACGGCCTCAGGGAGAACGCTACATTCCTGCTCCAGAACGGTGCTAGTCCAGACCTCCACAACGACGAACAGGACTCTCCATTAGTGGCAGGTCATCATCCACTCTCCATTGATTTGATTGCAATGTTTAATGGTTGTTTTGACTACTTAAACCCCATATGGGGTTTATGTGGTCATGGGATTTTCTTTGCTTAAAACAACACGTTTTTTGTTTAAAAGTTAAAGCTCTATATTCTTGATACAGAGATCTCCCCATCTCTCGCTTTTTAATAAACAGAAAATACAGTTTCTGGAGGGTTACATATTTCTTCCAAACCATTTTCCACTTCTAATTTCATCCAATCAGGAGAGAGTTCTCTCTCCTGCTTGGATAAAATTGGCATCCTGATAAGTTGTGAGCTTGTAGATCCGCTGCTATTTCATTCTTTTTGAAAATCTCTTTGCATGTTTGGGAGGGAAATGACTGCATTTCAATACAGAAATAATGCATGGATAGGCTACATATTATGAAGAAAATGTTCTTAATTTGCATGTGTGGGTGCTCTCTCAACAGCCATTCTAAATGACCAGTATGACTTGGCCACGCTGTTGCTTCGCTACCGCGCCACAGTGGACCAGACAGGCCCACTGGAGCGGACCGCCCTGCACGAGGCATCCTTCCTGGGACTGGACAACTTTGTCTACCTGCTCCTGGAGTCTGGGGCCGATCCCAACGCCCAGGACGTCAGGATGAAGACTCCACTGGCCTTGGCTGCACAGAATGGACATCTGAACGTGGTAGAGGTCCTCTTACAGAAAGGTACAGTAATGCTGTATACATACTGTACATACACCCGTCTGTCTGTCTGTCTGTCTGTCTGTCTGTCTGTCTGTCTGCCTGAATAATTATCCCAGTGGTTTGCAAACGTTTTCATGTCAAGGACACCCAAATTTACATGTATTTGACCCCCATCAGAAAATATTTTGTGCCAGGGACTCCCATACAAGATTTGTGTTGTTAAAATCTTTCAAAAATATATCACTTTTAGCCTATTCATCATTTCTTGAAAGAAGAAAAATAAAATAAAAAGCAGCTCATAATGCGTCACAATGGACCGCACCTTGAGAACCACTGAATTAGTATGGAAGCTATAAGGTGTTTTATAGACCTTAAGTCTTTAGTGTACAACATTTGGTTACATTATTACACTCTGAGTTACACAAGGATAAATTGGAGGGTACGTTATATTCTTTTGTAACTTAAAATCCATGTTAATAGATATATGCTATATTCTGGAGTAATCATTGCTATAGAGCAGTGCTTCTCAAACGTTTTCATGCCAGGGACCCCCAAATTGATATATATTTGGCCTCGGACCCCCATCTGTAAATATGTTGTGCCAGGGACCCCCAGAACCAAAGATTTGTGTTTCCTTAGAAAATATATATATTTATAAATATATATTATATACATTTTCTCTAATATTCATGATTTTTGAAAAATAGAAGATCTACAAGCGTATATCTGCTATTTTTGAATAGCCAAAGCATAAAAGGTTAAAAATGATTGTGATGCTATATTAACACATTTTGCTTTCCCCAAGGACCCCTGGGGGTCCCCGGACCCCACTTTGAGAACCATTGCTATGGAGTGTTAAACAGATTTTGATGCATTAACTGATTAAGCTGGGGAACCCCTATGAACCTCCTCAAGGACCCCTGGGGGTCCCCCGGACGCCACTTTGAGAACCACTGACTCACAGCACGTTTAACACTTGGAGGGGGTGTTTATTGTTTATGCATGTGTGCTGTTCCTGTAGGAGCCAGCGTGTTGAGTGAGTCAGAGGAGTACGGCACCATCTTGTTCGAGGCGGCTCTGTCAGGAAACCCAGACATCATCTCTGTGCTGCTGGAGCACGGAGCCGATGCCAACGTACCCATCTACGGTGGGCACCTGCCCATTCACCGCGTGGCGTACCACGGACACATACTGTGAGCAATTCATTCAATTCTGTGTTACCTGTATGTCGTCACCAGCCAAAAACAAAGAACAAAGAACATCTATGTAGTTATTATTTAGTCACAAGCTCTTGCTAGTAGCCTACTATTCATTGGTCCGACATTTCTAACACCCCCCACACACACTTTACCCCTTTCACTTTAAAGGAGTAGTTAGTTCACCCAATGCTTCATGGGGTGTGTAATTGATAGAAAATAAGATCTTTTTTAGGTGAACTACTCCTTTAACTTTCAATTCTCTTCTACAATCTGCAAAGAATTGCAGATCTACAAGGTCTCAAAGTGTCTTCATGCAAAGTATTGTGAGCTTGTAGATTGACTATTTTTTTCTTCTTTTTTTTTCTTCGAGTAGATAAAGTATAAAATAATTGGTACAGTGTACATTGACATTGTACGTGAGTAATTGTACATTAATGTAATTGTACTTTAATTGTATTACTTTACACCACTGCTGCTGCTGACAGAGCACTGGAGCATCTGATTCCTGTGACGAAGACGGAGGCAGTGAAGGAGAGTGGGATGAGTCCGCTGCATTCTGCCGCGGCGGGGGGCCACGCACAGTGTCTGGAGATGCTCCTCCAAGCAGGCTACGACCCCAACTTCATGCTGCACCCCAGGATACGACGCAACTACGACGACGACCGCAGGTGGAGGGAGTACTCGGAAGTTGGACTTATATTAAAGAAGCACTTCACCTATTTTCAACCTACAGTATCTTCATTCAATTGGTCCTCACTATAGTGCTCATCATAAGATGGAATAATCTAATAGTTTACTCACTCAGAACCCTGCCTACCAGGGACATCATTGTTAGGCAGTTTTGGTCATTTATTATTATTATTACTTTTTTATTATAATGTAAGCAATTTCAGTGTACTAGCATTCCAGGAAGAGAAAAGCTGTTGTTGCTATTATCCTCATTGATGTCCATATCCCACCAATAAGAAGACCAGAAATGGTGCCGGCTCATAATGAGCGTTAGTGAGGACCAATTATATATAGATAAGTTGAAGATGGGTGAAGTCGTACTCTTGACTTCAACAGTCAAAGTTAGAAATATACTTAAAGTAGCAAAAGTTAAAGTACTCACTATGTAGAATACCCATTTCAGAATAATTTATGTTATTGTTATTTATGTTAACGGGTCCATTTGGTTCCATTTGTACACTCTCAGAGTTACATTAACATTAATTTTACAATATAAATTGGGGTCCCAGAGATAGAAATGCCATTAAATGGGGGTCCATAGCCTAATACATGTCAAACTGGGGGTCCTTGAAATTAAAATGGTTGAAAATCACTGCTAGAGCCGTAAAAATAGCTAAATCTTCTCTTACGGGGGTCCCTGGCATATCTTTTCAAATGGGGGTCCGCGGGATAATAAGTGTCAATTTGGGGGTCCTTGACATGAAAAAGTTTGAGAACCACTGGTATACCTCAACATTTTTCTCAAGCACAGTACTTGTAGTAAATGTACGAAGTTACTTTCCTCCACTCCAGGTCTGCTCTCTACTTCGCTGTGTCCAACAATGACATGCAGTGTACACGCTTGCTGTTGGAAGCCGGGGCCATGGTGAACCAGGACCCCATTAACTGTCTGCAGGTAAGTAAGTAAGTAAGTAGCCTCATTTGGCCCATAAGCAGTGTTGCCATGTCTGCTTATTATAAACGACTTTGGGTTTGTTTTTCTGTGAAGTTGCTTGTAAATATTGGTTAGTTGTAGGTTGCGTTTTTTTGGGCTTGTTTCTTGTAAGTGTAGTTGGTAGTTGCCCAGTGGTTCCCAAACATTTTCATGTCAAGGACCCCCAAATTAATATGCATTTGTCCACAGACCCCACATCTGAAAATATTGTGTTCTGGGGAGGGACCCCCATACAACATTTCTGTTGAAATATTTCAAAGATATTCCATATTTTTCACTTTTTCTCAAGATTTGGTTTGAAAATAGCAGATCTACAAGCTACGTGTCGCACCGCGACGCATTGTGAGCTTGTAGATCGGCTATTTTTAAATAGCCCCTAAGTCAGAAGTACAACCCTTGATGCTGAGTACCAAGCAGGGGGTCCCATGGTTTTAGTATGACCCGGTCGGGGAATTGAACTCCAGACCTCCCAATCTCAGGGCAGACACTCTAACCACAAGGCCACTGAGCTAGTTGTCTACAGGTGGCTCTTGATTATTATCATCAGATTTGTTTTCTCTCTCTCTCTTGATTTGGTTTGTTTCTTAATATAAAAACATGTGCAGAACTTGTTAATTATTTTAAGCAGTGGTTCTCAAACTTTCTCATGTCAAGAACCTCCACATTGATATACAGTAATTGGCCGCAGACCCCCATCAGAACATATGTTGTGACAGGGACCCCCATACCAGATTTGTGTTAAAAAATATTAAATGTTTTTTTTTTTTTTTTAAGTAGCAGATCTACAAGCTCTACAATGAGTCTGTTATTGTATTACCTGTCTGCAGGTGGCTCTGAGACAGGGGAACTACGAGTTGATCAACGCCCTGCTCAAGTTCGGCGCCAACGTGAACTACTACTCCCGGGTGAACACCACACACTTCCCCTCGGCGCTGCAGTACGCGCTGAGGGACGAGGTGATGCTGAGGATCATCCTGAACAACGGCTATGACGTGCCGCGATGCTTCGAATGTCCCTACGGCGACGGTTCCCACGACTACGGTTCTTGGACCACAACAGTCATCAAAGACATGGTGGTGAGTCGAGCAGCCTTGTTTGGAAGAGGGGGAAGAAAAACTAATCGTGTGGATCTCGGGATCCACGTGGGATCGGCGTGGCTCCCATGTGGATCTCGGACTTCAAGTGACCAGTCTGTAATGTCAGTCATCTACGCACGCACGCACGCACGCACGCACGCACGCACGCACGCACGCACGCACGCACGCACGCACGCACGCACGCACGCACGCACGCACGCACGCACGCACGCACGCACGCACGCACGCACGCACGCACACACACACACACACACACACACACACACACACACACACACACACACACACACACACACACACACACACACACACACACACACACACACACACACACACACACACACACACACACACGCACACACGCACACACACACACTCTCAAAGACGGCTAATAGCCTGTGTGTGTGTGTCTGTCTCTACCTTTACTGTCCCTGTTTCCCTGCAGTTCTGTGAGGTCATAACAGTGCACTGGCTCAAGCACCTGTCTGCTCAGGTGGTGCGCATCATGTTGGACTACACGGACCATGTGACCTTCTGCACCAAGCTGAAGGACACCCTGCAGGAGCAGAAACAGTGGGAGGACATCTGTGACATTCAGAGTGAGATGACTGACTGTACAACAACATCATCCATGATCCATGTTAAAACATTGTGTTGTGAGCTTGTAGACCGGCTATTTTCGGTGTGCAACATCCACATGTATAACTCAGCCTTTACACACATTTTTAGATGTATTTTGTGTATTACTTACTTACTTAATCCTCTTCGTTCCCTGTGGAACATAAGGCTGCGACTATCTGCTTCCATCTGGTCCTATCCTGTGCAGCATGTTGTGCCTCGCCCCATGTTAGGTTTGCCATCTTCAGTTCTGAGGTCACAGTTCTTCGCCAGGTTGTTTTTGGCCTTCCTTGTTTCCTCTTTCCAGGTGGGGTCCATCTCAAGGCTACTTTAGGAATGCTGTTTTGATCCATTCGGAGGACACGTCCGAGCCATCTGAGCCGTCTGTGTTTGATTTTGTGTATAGTCTCGCGTATAGCCGGACGACCAGAGATCTCCGGCAACTGATACATCTGGTTACATCTAAATTCAGTGAATGGGCTAGAACTGGGTTAGGAAAAAAATCAGAAATTTACGAATGAACAGCTTCAGAGAACCATAAGACGGATAGTGCTGGATTTCTCCGGCATCCAAGCCCATTCAATGAATGTAGATTTCCCCATTGATGTACTGTATCACAAGACTAGTTTGTGTATGACTTGATGCTCACGACTGCCTTTCAGGAAACACACGCAGCCTGAAGCACCTGTGTCGCCTGCAGATACGACAGCACCTGAACCGCCTGCGACTGAGGGCGCCGATGTTCATCAACTACCTCCCTCTCCCTCCCTCGCTGAAAGATTACCTACGATACAAAGAGTACGACATCTACAGCAGGGGTATAGTCAGCCCATAGCAGCAAAAACACATGCAGCAATACAGCAGTGTTGATTTCGTCGACTAAAACTATGACGAAAAGTGTTCGTCGACTATCTTTTTTCACTGACGAAAACTAAATAAAGCTAAATACAAACTAGGCTATGATGACTAAAATTGAGACTAAATATATTGACAATTTCGTCAACAAATAAAAACTAGACTAAAATGTTGGGGAGGGACTAGTGAGAAGAGATCCAGTAGAACTAAAAGACAATTAATTTTATGTTTATTTTATGTTTGGTTTGGAGATCTACAAGCTTGTAGATCAGCTATTTTCAGCATGCAGCCAAGTGTAAAATCAGCCATTATGACGCCATTAAGGCACCACCAAAATACATTTTAGTCGACTAAATCAACTGTAGATTTAGTCGACTATAATCTTGTGATATTTAGTCGACTAAAACTAGACAAAAACTAAAACATGTCAGATGACTAGTAAAATATGACTAAAACTAAATGGAATTTTATTCAAAAGACTATGACTAACACTAAATCAAAATTTGCTGTAAAAATCAACACTGCAATACAGTTGTCATGACCCCTCTCTGTGATAGGGTGCACTGACATTTACTATCTAAATGTACTTGCTTATACTGCCTCATTAAGGCTTTTTCATTGTCAGGGAAATTATTATGGTCTTATACACAGGGTCTGGTTTGCTGGGGTGGATGGGGGGAATCCATACCTCTGCTTTTGATATCCCCACTCTGATAATTACTTTTTATGGCCGGTGGGGACATGTTTTATTCCTGCTTCTGGCCAGACTAAATGAAATACATTATCACAGTATCACAAGTCTTGCTAAATTAATACATTTGAATAAAAATTGTCAATGTATCCCTTTAACAAGATTCAGTTAACCTTGAGGTTTGAAGGGTTGAATTCATTTTGAATCTGTTTCTAACTCGTATTCCAAGTTTCATAGCCTGGAATATCAACATTCCTTAATAGATTAATTAGGACACTTTTCAGAGTACAAAGCCAACAAACATGTGTGATTTTTGTTGTTGAAATGATAGCTCTATTTTTCCCTTATTAATAATTGCTATAGAGTGTTTGATCAACAGTTGTATATCCAGCTCTTTATTAAACAGAAAATACACTTTCAGATATAGGGTTATCAACTTAATTCAGTCAGGAGAGAGAACTCATACAGGACAGGACAGGATATACAAGTGGAAATGGAAGTGATGAAACAAATAAATGGTATCCCAACCTGTTTACTGAAGCGCTGGAGAGACAGGGAGATGTGTGATCATGCCAATATAGCCTGCAGTAAAAAGGAAAGAAATATGTTAATACTATGGGTGGGGAGGGGTTGGGGGGGGGGTGTGTTCATAAACAATTTGAAAGCAATGGGACTCAGGGGGAAACCCAACCTACAAGGACGTAAATCAACAAGATGGGAACCTAGCTAACAGTTGTGGACAGTAACTGAGTACTGTACTTAATTAAATTTTTGGAGCATTTGTATTTTTGGATACTCATGACTTTCACTCCACTACATTTCAAAAGACAAATATTGTACTTTTGACTTGTACATTATGAATTAACCACTGGAAAATTCAGGAAAATATTTGATTATTTTTGAAAATGTCTACATTTTAATACAGCAATGCATTGATATTAAAAATAACATTTACTTTGTAATTTGTACTTAAATGCATGTACTTTTGAACATAAGCATTTTTAAAAGCAAGTACTACAGTAGTTTAACTCAAGTACAAATTTAGGGCAATCTTGCCACTTTCACCCCTCCTGTTGGTAACATATTGTATTACAATGGATATGAATATTACCTTTGATGAAGAATCAGTGGGGGGTCTTTTCCAAGGTGGGATAATTATTTTTATTATGATTTTTTGTTAAATGATTACAGTCTGTTTGCTAAATATACTTTCAGATTGGGCCACTCGTTTCGTTACATGAGCTACTTGCATGGCAGTCATTGTTTGAATGAAGGCTGAAATACAGGTCCAGTGGTCACCTAAACAAGGCACCTCACTGTTAAACCGGCTATTTTTTTCTATGTAAGAATAAATGTATGCTGTTGGAAATGGTGGGAACTAATGCAAGGAAGTTGCAAATTGCAGACACTCTTTTATGGCGCTTGTGTTGTAGCAATTTGTAGTAATTGTAGAAATATTAAGCGTTAAATGTCGATACAAATTATCGTATGTATTTGGCCCCCATTTATAATATAAAATAAAATATAAAATAATAAAATGAAATAGTAAAAAGGTGACCAGAGGACTCACTGTACCGGGCGGTTACCCCGAAATACTGCATCAGATTTCTGCCTCAGGACCGATTTGAAATGTAGATGTTTAAGCCAATAGAGCAAGAGTAATGATCTAATTACACATCTGTTCTCCCTTTCAAAAACACAGACAGACCATGTTTGATTTGAAATTATTAGCCCTAAATAATTTAAAAAAAGCTAAAAAGCTAAAAATATATATACAATACAAAATGTGCCGAAAGGCAGTAGTAATAAAAACATTTTCAAATACAAAGAATGAGTAATAATAATAACAATAATAATACCTGGAATGTATATAGCGCTTTTCTGGTCTTGGGGACCTCCAGTACGCCAGCATCACTGGACCTGAGGGAACAGGACGGGACGTGGCTACCTGGAGGAGGTCAGAGAGATGAGGGGGGGAGCCAGGTTGTGGAGTGCCTCATAGGTGATGAGGAGCATTTTGAAGTGGAATCTTTAGTAGATCACATTGTATTCAAGTAATTATCAGTTACATTGCTAAACCAGGTTCTTTCAAAAATAGTTTACTGTTTTTTCACACCCCAAATCATTGGTGGAAAGCAACTGAATGAAGTACATTTACTCAAGTATGTACTTAATTACAATGTCAAGGTACTTTTTCCTTTACTTGAGTATTACCATATATTGATACTTTGTACTTGTACTCCCCATCTCCTACTCCTACATGTCAGAGGCAAATATTTTAGATTTTTTACTCCAATACAATTACTTGAAAACTTTACTAGTTACTTTGCAGATTTGTATTATTAATACAAAATCCATATTCTATACTTAAGCTATCTGGAAGAAAATAAATAATATAAATACATTTTGAAGAGTACTTTTACTATTGATAAGTAGGCTACATTTCGATGGAAATGCCTTTGTACTTTTACTCAAGAAAAAAGTTGTAATAGTGTTTTTAATGGTGGTATTGCTACTTTTAAAAAACTAATTGAGTACTTCCACCACCACTGCCCCAAATAAATCACTGATCACACACAAACATCATGATTTACTGATCCTGGCTAATACTGATCAATTTTGATCAATTTGAAAATAGCCAATCTACAAGCGAGGCGTTGTGAGCTTGTAGACCTGCTATATTCAAAGGATTTTCATACAGTTTATACATTTGAAAATGTGTGAAATAAGTACTTCTTCCACCACTGCCCAAATATAAATCACTGGTCACATTCACAACACAGCATGATTGTTTACTGATCCTGATCAATTTTTCACAATAAAACATCCACAGTACAAAACCACCACTAGGTGGCGCGGATTTTCCTCCGACCAGTAAACAGACCAGAGTGACGGCAGCGTTTTGCAGTGGTGGAAAAAAAAAGCAGGACGTCTACGTCATTATTCACAATGGCGGAGGTTGGGTGAGGAGCTCAGAGTACGTGAAAGCGGCGTCGGAATCTTTTTTAGCGAAACAACATTAGCCCGTGAGACAACAAGAGGGTGCCCCCCCCTTAACAAAATGGCCCTGAACCCTAACAACGCGGAGGGGAAGAGCAGGGACCCAGAATGTACCGAGGCGGGAGAGAAGAGGGGCGACGACGGCGAGAATCAGTCGTCAAGCGGCGGCACCACCTCGGCGGCGGCGGCCACGGCCAACAACCAAAATGGCGATCAGGCTGGATGTGAAGACAGTAGTGTGATGCCCGAGCAAGAAGCCCCGGATCGGCGGAAGCATTGCCAGCAGGGCGGCCAGGCGGCGGAACGTGACGCCCGGGGCTCCTCCAGCTCGTCGCCCCTGCTGGCCGCCGGTCACAGGCAGCCAGGCAGCGAGGATCTGCTGGCCCGCAGGAGCTCCTTCCAGATCCCCAGGAAGACTAAAGGAGGGAAAGGTGCTTGCATTGGGGTTGCTGCTCGTTTGTTGTTGTTGCTGCTACACTTTCGTTTTAGCTTTATTCTGAACGGGATAGTGGACCTCAGGGGCTTGCCAACAACCCCTCCTGGATTCCTTGATTTCAACTCCTGTTGAGGGACTCCCTTGGTTGTCATTTTCCCTTGATTTCTCCTTGATTTGGTATCAAAACTCTTTCTGTAGTAGGCCTACTTTTTAATGGATTTCAATGGATTTTTTTGTTAATGGATTTCAAATTGTACCCATCGTTTTGCAATGCTGGTAAAGCAAGCCTGGTAGAAGTATCAACCCCACAAAATTCACCAGAACACAGGAAATTACATCCACTCTGTTAGAAAGTCAAAGAAAATCTCACAGTGTGGCTGTTGGCAGGCCTGAAGGGAGACACAGTCCTGCCTTTCATAATGCTGCAGCGTGTAGCCTAGTTAGCTCCTCTTTTTTTTTTAGCTAGCCCCGGTGGTGTGTGTGTGTGGTTTTCTTATATATATACACGTTATTACTTATATTAGCTTGATGGGTAAACAACATAATCCTTTTTTTGACACTATTAGCTAACGCTGTGCCGTTTGGGGTTGTCTTTACATGGAGGAACGTGGGGTGTTTTGCAGCACATTGCTGCCTGATGTACACGGAGCTCCACCATAGAAGCTGTGGCTGTCCTGACACTTATGGCAGCGCCAGGCCAGACAGACTAGAGAGGCACGTGAACCAGGGCTGTGCTGACCCCAACACGACGAGTCCCACTTCTGCTTAATTGTTCTTTTAAAGGGATTGTTTACCCCGGATTCTAGTCAAATGTGATGATTTTCAAGAGCCACTACCTGGCCCAGAGTGGCTCTTAAAATGTGGGTGTCTCCCCCCCTGGCCCCCCACCCCACCTCGGCCCCTGGACCACCACAGTCAATTCTTTCAAGTTTTTATGCACCACCACCACCACATCCATCTTGTACACAGTAAAAGATTGTAACCGTTTTTAAAAGGTTACAAATGGATACAATGTGGCTTTTTGCTGTGTTAGATCAGTCAAGGACCCTGAAAATGGATACAAAGAGGCTTTTTACTGTGTAGATCAGTCAAGGACCTCGAACGTGATATGTATTTGGCCCGTGGACCACCGTTTGAAAAGGTTTTGTGCCGGGGACCTCCATAAGAGTAGATATGTCATAATTTTCCTTTTTTCACAAATCGCAGATCTACAAGCTCACAACACACATTGCAAGCTTGTATATTGGTTATTTCTGAATAGCTGACAAATGAAATGGGGCTTAAGTGTTCCTCATTTTGCTGGGGACCCCCTCAATGACCCCACCAAGGCGTGGATGGCCTTTCAAAGTACCATGACCCTTTTGAGTGAACCCCCCGCACCCCTCCCCAAAACATTTTGACAGTTGCCACACCCATGATCATGCAGATGTTATTTAGATCTATTTCTGTGCTCGTGTGTCCCTGGTACAAACTACAAAATTTGTCCAAGTTAAAAGATCTGTCCAATCTTTTGCAGTTCCCTTCCCAGCCGCCCATGGCACGCCGACATGGCACTTATTCTATTTGGAGACAGTGGACTCCACTCGGATGAGCAGTAGTGTGGTTGTAAGCTGTGTTTGGCATTATATCACGTGATTTGTTTATATGCAAAGTTAGGCAGATGTTAGCTGGACCAGGGGCCTGTGTTGAGCCATCATGTGAACGTTCTACCAGCAGATTGTAGTATGTTGATGTGTTGTAGTATCTTACATGAAGCTTAATTTGGAAGATTCAAATACTAAGACCTGGCTTTGTGACATTCACCTTATTGATGACCTTATTGCTATTTTTGAAAAACCGTGAACATTTGTGCAAACCTTTGAATAATAGATTTATTTTTGAAAGATCTTTGCTTCTGGGGGTCCCTGAAACAAAATCATTTGAGATGGTGGTCCGCGGCCAAATACATATCATTTTGGGGGTCCTTGACATGAAAAAGTTTGAGAAACACTGACCTAGAGAGAGAGTGCTGCACGATTATGACTAGAGTGATAATCCCTACCATTTTGCAGAATATTGCAATCATGGGTTAATGATGATGATTTTTGGTGGAGAAAGATGATTTGATTATAATCTAAATACATTTGTTGATCATTGTGTTGATCTGCACCATGTCTTTGGTCAAACAATATGTGAAAGGCCAGGCCTCTTTTATTGTGGCGAGATAGCTTGTACAATGTTCATGTTATCAACCCGATATAATGGTGAGGAGAGAGGAGACGAGGGCAAGGTGCAACAGCTAACCAAATAAGAATTTGAATTAATTACAAAGTTTCACGATTTTGTTGTTGAGGCCGTTGATGTGGAGGTTTTTTTTGACTGTTTTTCTAATTAATACTAGTTAATCTGGCTAATATTAACAGTCCGTCCTTCCTTCCTGAGATGCAGCTGTTTGTGTATGTTGAAGTTGGAGAGAAAGTTGGTTTATTTGTTCGGTACATCCCTACTTAGTTTAGCATTATATGTTTGACTGTGTCGGCCTTTTGTGGACTTAGACTAATATCTCTCTTCTTTCTCTCTCTCCAGCTCTTGTCGAGCATACACACACGTTAATTCTTAGTAGTAATGCTGTTGTCCCACGACTTGATGCCACTGTATTATTTTTTTAAGGGAATTTACATCCTACTGCTGATTCCAGGTCTACTGCTAGTGGAAAGTAACACGAATGATAATGTTCTAAAAAATCTAGTGCTGCAACTATCGATTTATCTTTTGACTTGATTAGTCTGATTAGCTACATAACAGCCGATCTAGAAGCTGTTACATCACGCGGCACACACTCATTTGGCCTCAGAATTGTCGTAGAAAGGAGAATTAACCACTTGAACCCTATATACCTTGTTGTACATCAAACGGCAAAAATAGCCGGTGTACAAGCTCACAACGCATCACGTTGCAACTTGCAACACGTTTTGAGCGTGTGTAACGGCAGAATGTTCACCTATCATGACGTGTCCAGCATCAGGATCCTAGGGTTCATGGGGTTAAGTACCCTCGGCTCGACAATTTGTCTGATGTCAGGAAGTTTGTCTCATCTCCCCGATCGTATCATACATGACAGTCTAAGCTCACTCTTTGATAAAAGCAGTGAAGCTGTTATCAATATTATCTTAGCATAATTGAGCGATATAAATATGTAAAACATAAAATATCCCCCGTTATCTTTCTGTGGGTTCAATGTCTCAAACATTACAAAGCACTGAGACTGCTGCTAAATTAATTCAAAGATTTGATGGGCGATGGCTGCAGCTCTTGGCACTGACTCTGTTCTCGGTACGTACATGTGCACTGCACTCTCTCTCTCTACGTCGTCCTCAGACTCCGCTTATGTTCTATGCCAGCTGGTCTCAAAGTGGGGTCCAGGTGCACTCAAAATGAACCCTTACAGGTCTGTAGCTCTTGATAGTGTACAAACGGAACCATGGTTCCACGTGTACACTCTCAAAGTTATGCGGGGGGCCTTGAAATTAAAACGTTTGATAACCAATGTTCTATGCTAATCCTGTGCCTCCCCTCTTCTCTCTCTCTCTGTGCGTGTGTGTGTGTGTGTGTGTGTGTATGTATGTGTGCAGGTACAGGTATGTACGACTTCCTCCCCCCTGACAGCCGGGGGTTTGAAGACCTCAAGAAGATCCTCTCCTCCTTCTACTTGGACCAGTCTTCACGGGGATCGTTCTCGTATTGTAAAGCCAGGCTCATTCACAACGAGCTGCTAGAGAAAGAGGTTGGTTCATCCTACAGTATATGTCCACGACGTGATAAAAAATTTGCTGGCTTTTCTACCGCAGCTTTTTTTTCCCTTGGCGTCCCCCCCCCCCCCCGGCACGATGTGTCACGATACGATGGGCTGCGGCTATTTCCTCCATTTGTTCAACTTTTTGAAATAAAATGGAAGATGTCTGTATGACTGGGAATGATATCAAATTGAGAACGTCATACAGGCAGAGACGGTGGATGAAAGCAAGTTAGGATTTTGTGCGAAACGTTCGTCAACTACCTTTTTTCACTGACGAAAACTAAATGAAAACTAAGCTATGATGACTAAAACTAAGACTAAATATATATTGACAATTTTGTCAACAAATAAAAACTAGACTAAAATGTCAGGGAGGGATTGGTGGAGAAAAGATCCAGTATAACTAAACGACAAGTCATTTTATGCTTGGTTGCGCTCAGGTGTTGCGCTCTGAAAATAGCCGATCTACAAGCTCACGCGTCGCGCTGCGACACGTGAGCTTGTAGATCTGCTATTTTCAGCATGCAACCAAGTGTAAAATCAGCCATTACGACAACATCAAGGCACCGCCAAAATACATTTTAGTCGACTAAATCAACTGTAGATTTAGTCGACTAAAGTTTAGTCGTGACTAAAATATGACTAAAACTAAATGGAATTTGATTCAAAAGACTATGACTAAAACTAAAACTAAATTTGCTGTCAAAATCAACACTGTTTGGAGATCACATGGTATGTGGAGCACAAACAACAAACAATGAAAACAGTAAAGTAAAGTACAAATACAGCAAATGTCACTTCATCCCCCCCCCCCCCCCGAATACGGACGCTTGGGTTCATGTGGTTAAACAAAGGAAGGTCATTCTCAAAAATACACTAATTTACAAATAACTTTTGGCTTGTCTAATAATTGTAATAACATTTATTTAAACATAGATGACCGGTTTAAATAATACTTAGCAAATAACCTTTCTTTATAATCCGTTATGGTGACATTCTTTGATTCACAGAAACTATGATACTTCTATCGTCCTTCCCATGACCTTGAGAATTCTGGCCTAAAGTTACAAATAGTCCTGTCTGTAACAGATACTTGTCCACATAGTGGGGATCTTCCAAAATAAAGCCTTGACTGGGAGCGTTTTGCAAAATTACAGTGAGCAGACTTCTATAATTTTTTATATTCCCAGCTCCACATAGACCACATTGTTCTCATTTAAACTTTTACGCCGTAAAAGTTTAAATGAGAACCTGCAACAATACAGGTTCTCAGGTTAGGTATACCTTAACATTTATTTTACCTTAAAATTTAAGGTATACCTAACCACATGAACCGGAGCGTCCCGATTGTGGGGGCGAGCATTTGGCGAAAATAGCAGATGCTCTAAATGCGTCGCAACGTGAAGCGCTGTGAGCTTGTAGTTCTGCTAGTGTCAGTGTTGTTGGGTGTGAGAGATTCCCCCCCCCCCCCCCCCAAAAAAAGACACACATATCCCCAAGTTTCCTAGGGCGTTGTGTGCATCACTTCCTGTCGATTTGATCTGGTACCAGCATATCAAATCGACGGGAAGTGATGCCCACGACGCCCTAGGAAACGTGTGGATATGATCAACTATTGGATGCAGGTCTTGTATCTACATGAAAATGAAAGTGAAAGTCCTTAAGGCATTGTGAAACACACCCAGGCTATTGTTCTTCACATTGCTCATCACATTGCTCTTACGAAACAGTTTGAAACAGGTCATGAAACAGGTGATGCATTTATAGAGCTATGGCCATTTATCCAAAGGTGGCGACAATCCCAGACTACATGGGAGCATACATATAAAAGTGGATAAAGTCCTTGTGGTGGCTAGTGTTGATTTTGACAGAAATTTTTGATTCAGTTTTAGTCATAGTCTTTTGAATCAAATTCCATTTAGTTTTAGTCATATTTTTTTTGTCCCCTGAAATGTTTTACTTTTTGCCTAGTTTTAGTCGACTAAAATGTATTTTGGCGGTGCCTTGATGGCGTCGTAATGGCTGATTTTACACTTGGTTGCGTTGCATGCTGAAAATAGCCGATCTACAAGCTCACAACGCGTCGCAGCACGTTGTGAGCTTGTAGATCTGCTATTTTCAGAATGCAAAACCAAACATAAAATGACTTGTCTTTTAGTTCTACTGGATCTCTTCTCCACTAGTCCCTCCCTAACATTTTAGTCTAGTTTTTATTTGTTGACGAAATTGTCAATATATTTAGTCTTAGTTTTAGTCATCATAGCTTAGTTTTTATGTAGTTTTCGTGAGGTTTCTTGTGGTAGTTGACGAACATTTTTCGTCATAGTTTTAGTCGACGAAATCAACACTTGTGGTGGCTGTCCAATTGAAAACGTTGATTCTGGCCCTAATGGTCATTGGGGGCTAAGCATAACGTTGTTATTGTGCTTGTGTGCTATTCTGTGTGTGTGATGTGCAAGATGCTTGTATTTACAACCTCTTCTTGTGTTTTGTGAGGGACAGACCACAGACTGATGGCTATGTTTTTTTGCATTTTTTTCCAGTTCATAGAGAAGCGCAGAGCCATGAAACAGGAAGGAAGAACTGAAGCAGAATTGGCCGAGTCTTACTGCTTCCTTTTCCCCGACAAAGCCAGGGTAGGTCTGCCTGCCGAGCCTGCCTCACACACCAGAGAGACCATGACTGAATGAAGTGGTCAGTGGTTCTCAAACTGAATGAAGTGGTCAGTGGTTCTCATCATAAGTGGGACCCATCATAACTTAGAGAGTGTACAAACGGGGACACACTCTCAGAGTTACAGACCTGTAAGGGCCCATTTGGAACCTGCTCAAGGAACCCTGAGGTTCCCTGGACCCCACTTTGAGAACAAATGTAAAACTTTTGAGACGAGAAATAGAAAATGCAGTAACAGAATATTGATTCATATTTGATCACCTACCACTAGCACTTTTTTTTAAATCAATCAAATTGTTTTGTTGTTACGTTTGAGTCAATGTATTAATTTCCGTGTAATAAGCGGGATAATCAACGGGGAGCCGGTCATTATTGACAAATAAACCCCTTCAGGGTGATAAAGATCCCCTCTACTTTGCGTCAGGTTTGATGACCCGCTCCCCATATAATGCGAGGTATTTTGGTTGGGCTCTGCTGTGTAAGATAGTCTCTTTCGGGTGGAAACCTCATATGTCCAAAACGGTTACTTTTCAGGATTCAAATTCAAAAGTAGCAAAACTAGCAGATCAACAAGCTCAAAAAGCGTTGCTTCGCGCCACGTTTCGAGCGTGGAGATCTTCTATTTTTGACACTGTAGTAGGATCAAGTAGGGCATTCATTTACGAAAAAAACACACAAACGTAAAATATGGAGATAATAGGTTTCTGCCCGACAACAGCGATATGCCTTTCATGTGATTGTTAACACCACCTTTTATGTGCTCTTCTGTCTGTCTGTCCAGCTCCAGTGGGTCTGTGAGAAGGGTCTGAGCGTGGGACACTCGAGGAACAATATACTAGGAAACCCAGCATCGGGTGAGTGCATCCTCTGCATGCGCAGCCGTTGCATTCGTTTGTTACACAAGTATTGCTCTTTTTTTTATTGGTTATTACTAATCTAATGGTGCGTTCACACGGGCAGATTAAAATATACATGCTACCATTCATTTTCAATGGAAACCAGCGACATGAAGATACAAAGATACATCCGACGTTTGTAGCTGTAGCGACAATGATACAAAGCTACAAATTCAAGTTGAGCAGGGTTCAACTTCCAGATACAAAGATACAAAGCTACATGTCCGCACGTTTGATGACAGCGACCGCGTTGAGCAACACAGATACAAAGCGACACAGCGACAAAGATGCGGTGTATTTCTGTATCTTTGTATCTTTTAATCTGCCCGTGTGAACGCACAATTAAAGCTCAGTCTCTGAATGTCAGTGGAATCACAGCAAGTTTGTCTCAAGGCACTTTACAAATAGAGGGGCCACCTGCCTTGACCGTGTCGTGGGGGGGGGGGAGAGAGAGGAAAAGAGATACAAACAATAACAACAATAGCAACACCTATAATGATAACAATAATAGCATGTATAATAATAGTATAACATAATAGTTGTCCACAGCCATGTTCCAGTCCTCAAGTACGATCTATGGAGATCATAGTCAATCAAGGGCATCTCTGCCCTTAAAGAATTAGTTCACCAAAAAAATTACTTATTTTCTATCAATTACACACGCCATGAACCCTTGAATTCATGGAGATTGTTTTGTTTTTGTTGCATTCCTAAGCCAATAATTTGATAACCGAGTCATTGGACTCTTTGAGTCTCCTACTATTTCAGTCTCCTCGCCGGTCATCAAATTATTGACTTAGGAATGCGACAAAAACAAAACAATCTCCATGAATTCAAGGCTTCATGGCGTGTGTAATTGATAGAAAATAAGTACTTTTTTGTGTGAACTACTCTTTTAATCCAACACCGATTGTCTGTGAGTGTAATTTAAGATTCAATCCTGAACTGCTGCCTTGTACTGACTACTGTATAATATCCATTCATAATGTCTATATATATATAGCCTATCAATAGTAGCTCTCCCATGTTTCATTCTTACTGCTGTCACCACTATGATACCTTAATTTCCCTTCCGTAGATCAATAAAGATTTATATTATATTATCTTGTCTTATTTCGTCCTCTGGCAGGCGTCTTTGCATTTTGACCCGATAAGGTTACAGTGGAGGATACCTAATACACAACTTAGCGACAGCTGAGAATGGCCTATAAACCGAGTCCTGCTGTGCTCTCATATGATTGGCGTTGTATCAGCGCATGCACGAGGAATTGGGGCTCTGGCTACAAGTGTTCTTCAGACTGACAACAAACATAATCACACAGTAACTGCATTTAGAGTATATCGATTTTTTCCCGTAACCCATTTAGACCTGAGGCCAATTCTAAAAAATACCTTCTAAATCCTGAAGTAATATTTATTCAAAAAAAAAACAAAAAAACAATGTTGCTATATATTGTGCATAGCAACAACAACACCAAAAGGGGTTCCTGTCTTGAAAGGTATATGTGTTAATCCATTCAATCCGTTAACGCAGCTGTGTCATTTTAGATTTCTTTGGCTATTCAAAAATAGCAGATCTACAAGCTCATAGCGCGGCACCGAGTGCCGCTCTATGAACATTTTTGCAAATCTTTGAATATTTATTTTGTAACTCAAATCTTTGCTTCTGGGGGTGTGTTGCTATATCAGCGGTGCTCCAACTTTTCCACGTCAAGGACCCCCAAAATTATATGTATTTGGGCGCGGACCCCCAGCTCAAAATATGTTGTTCCAGGTACCCCCAGAAGCACAGATCGGAGTTAAAAATGTTTGCTTTAAAACAAATGTATATATTCTAAGTTCATAGGACGGTACTGATTGCCGCGTTACAAGCTATGAGCATGTAGATCTGCAAATCTGCTATTTTTTTCATTTGAATCCTGAAAAGTTCCAGTTTTGGACGTATAATGACTACCGGTATATAGCAACATGATTAAAAAAAAAAGAGTAAGAAAACTTAGGTCAGATTTCGAAGCAGTTTTTAAAATCAGCCTCAGGTAATGGTTTAAAACACATTACCTCTGGTGTTCCTATTTTGGACAAAATAATAAAAAACAAAAATTCAAAAATGTGATTTTTCTTTCCTTACCCTGCCAAATCCACTATTCATCACAAGGTGAAGTATAGGACATAAATGGCTAACGCAGAATCTTTCTTGTCATCGTAGGTGTGTATCTCTCCAAATTCTCCGATTTGCTGCAAATAAATCCTTTCGAAGTGGGTTCCGTTGGCGACATGATCATATTTAAGGTTATGAGGGTAAGGAACACCATTCATACAGGATCTAGTGTAAATGATCGATATTACTAGTTAACATGCATAATACTTGACACTGCTGTTGGTTTTACGGATGTCAAACCAATGATCGGTTGTTCCCCCCCCAGGGCCGAATAAAGCACATATACGACAGCATGCCTAAGAACGCCGTGGAGCCGACGCAGAAGTTCGACTGTCACGTGTCCAAAAGTGCCAACAGGGTTTCATCTTTGCTGTCGTACAGAGCATTTGAGCTCACACAGGTGAGACATGGGTTCCGTCTGATTCTAGCTTAACCCATTAAGACCTGGAACGCATCTGTGTCACTATTTCATTTTAGCTAAAAAGCATTATTTTACACTTTGGCTATTAAAAAATAGCAGATATACAAGCTCATAGCGCGGCACAGAGTGCCGCGCTATGAGCTTGTAGATCTGCTATTTTTTGAAAAATTGTGAAAATGTGTAGAAATATTTGAATATATATTGTTTAAAGCGAACATTTTTAACTATTCTTTGCTTTTGGGGTTTCCCTGCAACAAAACATTTTGAGATGGGGGTCGGCGGCCGAATACATATCATTTTTTAGGGTCCTTGAAAAGTTTGAGCACCACTGATATAGAAACATATTTTTTTTCAGAAAAGTGTTAGGAATTAGAAGACGTTTGTAGAATCGGCCTCAGGCCTTAATGGGTTAAAATGAGATCTATCACATTGGCTGTGTGTGTTTTGAGTACACGTGCATGGGCTTGTCTTTTCAAAAGAAAAGTTGGGAATATAAAAAGCTAGTAATGAACAGTAAAATCCTCTGTGTAAAAGTCGCTGTAAGTGACATCTCTTGTTAAAAGTATGTGTTAAATAGCTCAATATACAGATGATAATCATTGTTATAGAGTATTTGTTCAGTGATTGGTCTCCCCATCTCTCAAGCGCTTTTGTAAACAGAAAACACATTTTCCGGTTGTGTTACCAATGTAATCCTACCAAAAGAATCACTTACAGCACCATTAATTGATCCATTTGTTTATCCATTCAAAACTGACACTGACAGTATATACTATAGTGTTAAATTATCACTGAGGGTTTAACAGTGTGACTATTGAGCAGTATTTGTTATGCTATAACCTTTTGTTGTTGTCTTACAGCAATACTTTTTCGAGTTTGCATTTGAGGAGATCAAAGCACGGCCCCGGCACGTGTGTCCGTACGCTGTGGTCTCCTTTCAATACAAAGGCAAAGATGCTGCGTCGGCTCCCTTGACTACACACAGGTACACTTTTTTTTTAAAGTAAATATGCATTTCAGATGCAAAATCTAAATGAAACCCTATGCCGATTTTGTAGTTTATTTTCCTGTACAGGCTACAAACTACAGAAGGGTAAAAATATGGCAGGCTTACCTTAGTAGAGCTACTGAGAGTTACGGCAGTCCCATAGACTGAGAATATTCATATAATATTACATCTTCAAGCATTTATTGCCAAAACCAACGTCACAGTTGACTTGGGATTTGTGTTCTCAGAGATAGTTTTACACACTACTGTATAGTTCCAAACACTACTGTATAGTTTGAACTCTACTGTATTGTTTGAACTCTACTGTATAGTTTCAAACACTACTGTATAGTTTCAAACACTACTGTATAGTTTGAACACTACTGTATAGTTTCAAACACTACTGTATAGTTTGAACTCTACTGTATAGTTTGAACACTACTGTATAGTTTCAAACACTACTGTATAGTTTGAACACTACTGTATAGTTTCAAACACTACTGTATAGTTTGAACTGTACTGTATAGTTCCAAACGCCACTGTATAGTTCCAAACACTACTGTTAAGTTCCAAACACTGATCCCTCGTAATGGGTGTTAATGAAGCATGTGTGATACATGAATGTGATCGTGTCATGGGGAGATCAAATAGTGTCGTAACTCTCTTTCAGTGGGTCATGCAGTGATGTAAGCTACACGACAGCAGCTACTTAATTAATCATGGGTGTGTTGGATTTCGGTGTGCCAATGTGCAAGCATTGACAGTTGTCAAAAGTACTGTGAATGATTGCACATTGGCACAACTAAATCTAGTGATTTTGCAATTTTACAAACAACACAATTGGCCTAGGGTTTCATTCCCTGTTAACAATACGTAAACAATCTCTTAGTTCACTGGGAGAATGTAACATTGTTCTTCCTTCCATCAACAGGTTCAACATCGTCCCTCAAGCAAACACAAACAGAGGTACATATTTTTCAACCTACTGTACAATGCTTAGTTTTGACAAAACAAGGTTAAAACTAGGACATTCTTTGGCTCCCGGTTTCCACATAGACATGGGAATACTTTGCGTGCTCTGTTGTGAGCGAGTGAAAAGGTTACAAAATAAGTTCATAAAATCATCACAGTTTACCCGGAGAAGCATGTGTTAACTGCTGCCTGAGTGTTTTGTCATATGCATGGATTAAAGTTCTCAGTCGCCATGACTGATCTCAGTCATTTGGAAGCATGCCGTGGACCGAAAATAGCCGAACTACAAGCTCACAACACGTCGCAGCGCAACGTGTTGCGAGCTTGTAGATCTGCTATTTTGGTCAGTCATCTTCACAGTGGTCAGTGAAGATCTTAAGTGGTCAAACCAACAGTAGAATACATGTGCAGATGCATCTTCCATAAACCCCTAATGGTCTCGGGATATTTCATAAAAGCAAAGATTAAAGCATCAATGTGCGATTTCTTCTACTGGTTGGCTGTACGTAGAACAGCAGGAAGATGGGTTTAGAACGATAATTTCACAAATCACAGATAAGGACTGACACAATGTCATGAGATGTTATTTTTCCATTATTCCATGCTGCATAATGTGACCTGTGATGCTGGTGTCCTTCAGGAAAGTGCTCCTACACAGTGTGGAGTGGTCCACTGATGAACAAGGGCCAGGAAATGTTCCAGGTCTGCGTACGCTCCTCCACCCGCCCCTACCTGCCTTTCAAACTGTGAGTAAACTAAAAGCTCCATTTACACTTAGCCGAAAATTTTGCCCATCTACAAGCTCATGTAGATCAGCTATTGTTGGCATCATTGCGTGATTTGCATATACTGTAGTGTATACACACGGAGGCCTTGTTTTCATGGGATTAATTTGCCCAAAAAAAATAATATATTTTTAGTGCCGCACATTTTGTATTCAGAACGAGGTTGATTTATTTTACTGCAAATAAAATCATCAACCTGCATGAATGAGCCATCAGCTACATGAATCATTTGATATTTATTTGTTTATTTAAACGGATCCCCATTAGCTGATGTTAAGGCGTCTTCCTGGGGTCCAAAACATTAAAATACATGAACAAAAACATTCAACATATCACAGTGTATTACAAAGAAATTCTAAAAACAGCAAAAACTAAATAATAATACATTTTACAAATGTCCATCACACGCTCCACGAGTATGTGTGAATCTCTGAGCAGCAAGTTATATTATTAAAAAAACAGATTGGAGTCTGGGTATTAATGACTAAATATGCAAGTAAACTAGCAGAAAGTCTTTCTTTGACACTTGGCCAAGCAAGACGTTCATGCATATCTTTCACACTTGTTCTAGTGGTCAGAACAAGTGTGAACAACCCAGAACTAGTCTGGCAGCCTTATTTTGTGCAACTTGTAATTTTTGAAGCATAACATTAAATGCAGATGACCATACTACTGAGCAGTAATCTAAATGACATAAAACCAGTGAGCACACAACAAAACAGTTTTGAAGTTAAAAACGGTAAACACTTTCTAGTTATTGCCATAGCTCTCCCCAAAATATGATTTTGGTGTGAAATATTCCAGGCCCGAGAGGCTGGACCTAAGTCGGGGAATGCAACTGGACCAGGCGAAGAGGAAGATTCCTGCCGTGCTGTTCAGCTGGGATACCTACAGCATCACACGGGAAGGTCAGTGGAGCACATGGCACACCTCGTTCACATCTTCAATTTACATGGCATCTAAACCAGTGGTTCTCAATCTTTTTCGTGCCAAGGACCCCCAAATTTATATGTATTTGGCCGCGGACCCCCACCTGAAAATATGTTGTGCCAGGAACCCCCAGAAGCACAGATTTGTGTTAAAAATGTTCGCCTTAAAAAATATATATATATTTAAAGATTTGCACACATTTTCAAGATTTTTCAAAAATAGCAGTATATCTGCTATTTTTGAATAGCCAAAGCTAAGCGGTTAAAATTATTGTGACGCTATATTAACACATTTTGCTGGTGACCCCCTGGAACCCCCCCCAAGGACCCCTGGGGGTCCCCGGACCCCACTTAGAGAACCAGTGATGCAAACACACTGTGTAGTGAGGAGGGATCAACATGCATGCTCTCAAAAGTGCTTGTGGTGCTGGGAGTAATTCCCCTTCAACAAAACTGCATTCTCCCGTGCACACTTGTCTGCTTCATTGATCAACGTTTCGGTCAAACGAAGATTTTATTTGTAACGCACTTTATATTTCACAAAAATGTCAAAGTGCTACATGGCATAAAAGTCAAGAAAATAGATACAAATGTAAAAACAATGAAATTAATTGAAATAAGATCAATGTTAACAGACCCCCCTTCTCCTCACAAGCAAATGTATACAACAGTTTAGTTGCGCTTGAATAAAAGCCATGTTAACAAGCTTGTTAACAGTCTTGAAGGAACTGCATTTGTTGGCAGAGTGGAATAATAACAAAATCATAAGCTTGTTGTCTCCCATTACTTGATAAATAAATAGATTCATGTAGAACTGTAGCAATGACACACTAGAGGCTGCGTGCTGTACTGTAAATAAGCACAGCTGTGATTAAAGTTTAATCAATGCTTAAATCATAACTACGCTGATAAACAACAGAGCGGCACGCCGTCTCATAGGATACTGCTTACATAAAGACATCAGTGGTTGTAGAATATCTACTAGTTGATAACCTGTGTTCTAATGTCTTAACAGGTATAGTAGTTAAACATGCTGTAAGTGATATTTTATGTGTAAAACGAGTTTTATTTTTTGTTATAAAGTTAAAGCTTTATAGTAATCATTGCTATAGTGTTTGTTCAGTAACAGGAGTCTCCACGTCAAGTTTTAATCAAATGGCACATAATTCAGCATTTCCTGAATGAAAAATTAAGTAAACTAGAAATGGCATAGTATAAACAGTATAGAATGGATTCATTTTGTTATAGCGCCATCATGAGGCCCATTTGTAAACATTTGAGGTGGAGGTTCTTTATCCTGTATCCTTTTATGAGTTCTCACTCCTGATTGTATGAAGTTATTGGTATCCTGACCTAGAAATGTATTTACTAAAGAGCTGTAGAGACACGGGGAGACCCCTGTTACTGAACAAACACTCCAATAGCAATGATTGACTTACTTGACTTAAACCCTTTTGCTCTTAGGGGAGCATAGGTCATTTATGAATTTCCTCCAGCTAGTTTGGTGTTGGGCGATCTTCTCCGCTTCCTTCCAAGATGTTCCTTTTTCCCTGAGTTCCGCCTCGACAGACCTTTTCCAACTGTTTCTGGCTCTTCCTGGTTTTCTTTTCCCCTGAGGGTTCCAGGTTAAGGCCTGCCTGCTTATGTTGGAGGATGGTTTCCTCAGGGTGTGCCCAATTCAGCCCCATTTCCTGTGTTTAATTTCGGTTTCAATTTGTTCCTGTTGTGTGGATTGCCAATAGCAATGATTACTATGGGAATATAGAACAATGAAACACTTATTTTAACTATCTGTTAAAATATGTGCCACCACCACGTTTGTAACGTTCTCTCTCTCCCTCATCCATCCACAGTGATGAAGTGTGGAATGTTCTGCAGTCTGTTTGAGGTGGTGGATGGGAAGGGCAAGCCCACCAACGGCAGCTTGGCAGGATTGGTGCACAAACTGGAGAGAGACAGGATGGTGAGATACCCATGATCAATCACAGATTCATGAAACAACTGATGAACATCGGCCACTGATTGGCCTAACGTCAATTTATAATTGTGTTTCCTTTGCTTGCCTTGTTGTTGAAATGTGCTTTACAACTAAACTTGCCTCTCATTTACTCCACTGTGGTAGTCAGTCAACATATTGGCCCATATTGGCCAATACTGATGTTTGGCTGATCAATCAGTGCTTTCTTTCCTTACTCACAGTCAGATAAGCTCTCAGGTCCGACCGCGACGGTATAGTTCATGACGCTAACGTCATGAACTATACCGTCAATGCAATGAAGTCTATCAGTGTTTGTCACTATTTCGAGTTCACATGAACCACGTGACAGGTGCTGTTTCCTGCCCCCCTGAGGTGACGCAACTCTCTAAATACAAGGCTCTGGTTACATACAAGACACAAAAAAATACAGAAAACACAAATCCAAACGGGAAGACAAATAGCTGAGGTTAAAATGTGGTGAGCACATGAAAAGGTGTCCAACCGTTTCTCCAAGGTAGGAGGAGGTAAGAGCGGTGCGGTGTCAGTGGTGTGGGTGTTTTTATGTGACCGTACGGTGTGTCTTCTTCCTACTCAGGTGCTGGTGCAACCCTTATTCGACAAAGGCTTTCTCTTCCTCCTGACTTCAACTCAGATGGTCAATCCCAACGGTGCGTTAAAAAAAAAACCTTCTTTTATGCTTCTTATTTATTTTTATTTTGTGTTTGCGAAACTTTCTGTTAGCTGGTTCAATGCGGGAAAGCATCTGTGTCATTTTAGACTTTAGCCTAACTGTTACTTTTCAGAATTCAAATTCAAAAGTAGCAGATCTACAAGCTCAAAACGCGTCGCTTCGTGCCACGTTTCAAGCTTGTGGATCTGCTAATTTTGATGCTTTTGTGTGACGCTGTAGTGTGATCAAGTAGGGCATTCATTTATGAAAAAGACACAAAAGGTTAGAGGTTTCTGACCAACAGCAATGACATATAGCAACCTACGTTTTTCAGAAAACGAAATTTAGAGGGCATTTGTAGAATCGGGCCTCAGGTCTTAATGGGTTAAATAAACGCTTGTGTGATGTTCTTGTCGGTGAACGTCAAGCCCTGAGAGAGAAGTCTGCTCGTGTGTTTGATTCCCAGAGCGGTGGGGGCGGGTGGAGAAGAGTCTACAGGCGTTGTTCATCTTTCAGGAGGCCAGGACGGTTGCCAAGTATCGTGAGTATTATTCCATAATGTCCAGAAAGTTATACATCCTTTCTCCCCGTATCATCCGGACTTGCACCCGTTGCTCCGATCCGCACCAAACCTGTCACACTGCTCAGGGGTCTGCCATGAGAATATAGTGCCACCAGGGGGCAGCAGTGTCACAGCAGTGTGTAACACTTCAGATGGCCATGACTTGCTCTGATCAGGGCAATGTAAGATTTAAAGGCCTGACATTTTTTAATAATGTGGAAATGGACAATATACAAGCTCAAAGCGTTTTGTATTTTTGCTATTTCTGCAATTTGTGTGTACAATTAATTTTACTTTGGTTAAAATAGGTGTTAAATAGCTCTATATTCTGATAGTACTCATTGCTATAGAGTGTTTGTTCAGTAAAAGGAGTCTCCCATGTCTCTCCAGCTCTTTATTAAATAGAAAATGCATTTTCAGTGCTCTCTCCTGATTGGCTTAAACTTTGTCACCTACCAGAAAATGTACTATATTCTGTTTACTAAAGAGCTGGAGAGACCCCTGTGACCGAACAAACGCTCTGTAGCAATGATTACTATCAGAATATAGTACTTTAACCTTTTTTAACAAAAAATACAAAAAAAATGACTTTCCCTACCTTTAAGTATACAGTATGACCTGTTTTGCCAATAGTAAATTATTTATTTTCATTATTGGTTCTGGTCATTGTCGGTAATTTGTTTGTAAATGTAACTCATTTTTCATGTACAATCTTTGTTCACGAAGCTTAAAAGGCAAACAGAAATGCAATTTTTAGTTGTATGTTCCATTGTTCAATGCCAAAACTACAATTAATTCACGAATCACAATTATTTCTACGACAAATAAATAGTCAACCAAATTGTCCCCATCCTGACATGCCCCGTGCTGATGATGTGTGCCTGTCCTCCCTGTCCCTCCAGCCCCCCAGAGTGAGCCCCCGTCGGCAGAGCTCCAGCCTGCCGTCCAGCCGCACGTGGAGCCCTTCCTCCCGGCCCTCCACTATGCACTGTACAAGCTGCGGCCCAACCCGGGCAAGGACCTGAGCGCCGGCGTGGAGCACCGGGCCCACGAGTACCTGACGCGGCTGGAGAGCGCCACGGTGCGGCCCTTCATCGTGCCCGACTACAAGCAGAACCTGGACGAGCGGGGGAACAACTACCCGGCCCCCAGGGCCAAGCACAACATCGAGGGCCAGCTGCGCACGTACGTCCACAACCCCAGCAACTACACGTTTCCTCTGAACAAGGCCCGGGACATGATAGACAAAATCCGGAACCCCGCGCCCGTACCCGTGCCTGTGCACGCACCCGTGCAGCACGTGGCCGCCCCCCTGGGCGCCGCCCCGCTGCCCCCGGTGGAATACAGCCCCGTGTCGGACTGGGGCGGTTCGGACATGGGCTCGGACAGGGCGGTGGCGGGGGAGAGGCCGGCCGAGAGGCTGCTGCAACAACCGCAAGAGAGGCTGCTGCTGCCACCAGAGCGGTCGTCTTCGGAGAGGCTGGTGCTCCCGGAGGGCGGCGGAAGCGGCGGCAGCAGGCGGAGCCGGTCGGGGGGGATGTCCCATTCGAACGGGTCCCAGGCCGAGCCTCAGCCTCCGCCGCCGAAGTCGCGGTCGTCGCACGGCGGCGAGTACGGCGGGCCAACGACGACGGACAAGGACAAGTACGACAAGGACAAGATGAAAGAGCTGCTCAAGCTGATCCACCAGCATAAGAAGAACATAGGGGGCGAACCCGGACAAGAGCCCGGGCAAGAGCCCGGACAGGAGCGGAGGCCGGAGGACGGGGGGGGCTGGGACCCTCACAGTCTGAAGAGGAAGATGGAGACGGACGACTGGGCGCGCACGAGCAAACACCCCCGCCTCGATCCCATGAGCAACGGAGAGCCCAGTAGAGGTGAGGAGGCCCGGCGTCTGTGTAACGTTAGAGTTATGTGTGTGTGTGTGGATACAGAGGTATTAACCACTTGAACCCTAGCGTCCCCTATTCTGGGCATGTCATAATAGTCGGACATTTAGTGAAAAATTGTTGATTCATAAGGATTATCTTGTTGAAAAAAGTTGTTTAAAAAAAGCAATTGTTTGGGGCGGCAGTGGCTCAGGGGTAGAGTGGCCGGTAGAGCGGCCGGATGGAAGACGTGAGGTTTCCAGTTCGATCCCGGACTCCCCCAGAGTTGGTGTCGAAGTGTCCTTGAGCAAGACACTTACATAATTGTTAGTAGATGTCGTTATACCTAATGATTAGACAGACAAAACACTTGTGGATTTCCAAATTCCTGTGTGTCAACGAAATACAAGTACATCTACCGGTACTCACCAGAGCACATGATTGCAGAGGTCCTTGAGCTGTGTTTTTAGAACAATATTAGTTCTACTAACTTGCTGTTTGCAAATGTCATGTTTTACAGGCTTGTTGACATGAGCTGGGACCTATAAACAACTCCTTGAATACCACATTACTACATCATTCTGCCAAATTCCTTGTCTGATCCCCATTGTGGGTGGAGAAACAAAATCCAGTGTTTTATTTATTTATGTATGTAGTGACCTATTCAATGAAAAACCGGGAATCTATTAATGACCGGGGGTGTTGTCAAAACAAGCGATTAAAAGCCTCTCTTCTAGTACAAGCCTATTTTTGTACAATACAACATATATATAGTACAAGCCTTTTTCCCCGAAAAATATAAACATAGGCCTCTCTTATATGCCTCCTTTCAATAAAAACCTGGTACCCGCTACAGTTGAAACAAATAAAAGCCCGCGTCACTATTAGAGGATTTATGGTATTTATAAATAAATGCATGCGCAATCTCGGTGAACTAATTAAACCCTATATATAAATTCCTCTTAGCCAAAAATAGCCGATCTACAAGCTTGTAGATTTGCCCTTTTTTGCCAAACGTCCGCCCCCCGCAGAATAGGGTGACGCCAGTGTCACATGTGGTTAAACAAGCGTGTTTTCTTGCTTAGAAGTCCAGACAGACGAAGCCGTTGACGAGGGCGGCCAGAACTTCAACCTGGCGTCGGTCATGGAGAGCATGGGCATCGACTACGACACCGACCTGAGGGCCCGCGGCAACGCCCAGAACTCCTCCGTGAACGAGACCCAGCGGCTGCTGAAGATCCTCCTGGCCACCCTAAACAAGGCCATGGGCGGCGCCGAACCCAGCAGCTACGGCGAGTCGTCCTCGGCAGGCTCGGGGGGGAGGAGGGACCCGGCCGTCCCCGACCCGGACCTCAGGAAACCCGAGGAGCAGCCCGCTTTGCCGACCAACTACGTAGCGGTGAGAGAGCTGCGGCACACTTTTTTGGGGGATTTGGATATTTTGTTAAATGGTTGTAATTTATTTTAACTTTTACATTTTTTTGTGGTCTTGAGCTGTTTTGCTATGCCAATAATCCCCCCTCACTCATGCATTTTGACGGTTTTCCTAAATTTGTTCCATTACTATTATTATCCTACAATATTAACACATTCACTGCCATTGACGGACATCTCCGTTATTTAAAATCCACCCGTTCACCGCCATTGACGGATATGTACGTCATTTAAAAAATGGGGAAAAACGACCAGAACCCAAGATGACGTGATCCGAAGATTTACTGCTCCATTCACTTCCTGGTTAACTTATTACTTCACAATTCTGTATCTTGGCTCCTGTGTTTTACTATGTATTTTTGGCGAAACATGCTATTTTCAACTGGGTATAACAAGAGAACGGGAGGTCACAATGCCATCTTTTTTCACAGAAGCACAGTGATTTCCTTCGTGATTAGCAGCCATCAGGGGATCGATCATACTGGAGATAAATATTCTGTGGTTCTTGAAAAATTAGTCAGAATGCTTAAAAATGCTGGCAGAAGCTACCTGTCAGCATTAGAAAGCCCCTGGTAGTGAATGTGTTAATAGACATATCCTCGATCCAACGGATCAAACACTTAAAGTTGTTTGATAATGGAGCTGTCTCTTGTGCGTCGGCAGCTTTCTTGTCAATCACAGTTTGAGCTGAAACTATGGCTCCAGGGAGAAGCAACTAGACATTTGATTTATCCATTTTGCTAGCGCTACTTGGTTTTGATGCAGATTTGACCTTGGATGTATTAATTTTGACATGTGTTCGTGACCCCTTCACAAAACTAGTTACGGTGGCACACATCCATAGGGGGGTCCCCAGCGAAACGAGTTAATGTAGCATCCAAATCAGTTTAACCCACTTGAACCCATATTTATACACCATCTGTTTTGAAAATAGCCAAGCCGCAAGCTTGAAGACTGGCTATTTTGAAAACAAATTGGAATTATGTGTCCCTGGCCGTGTTGATTTTGACAGCAAATTTTTATTTAGTTTTAGTCATAGTCTCTTGAATCAAATTCCATTTAGTTTTAGTCATATTTAGTAATCTGAAATGTTTTAGTTTCTGTCTAGTTTTAGTTAATCTACTAAAAAAAACTAAATCTACAGTTGATTTAGTCGACTAAAATATATTTTGGCCGTGCCTTGATGGCGTCGTAATGGCTGATTTTACACTTGGTTGCATGCTGAAAATAGCCGATCTACAAAAAAAACGCCTGCGACGCGTTGTGAGCTTGTAGATCTGCTATTTTCAGAGCGCAACAGCCGAGCGCATCCAAACATAAAATGACTTGTCTTTTAGTTCTACTGGATCTCTTCCCCACTAGTCCCTCACTAACATTTTAGTGTAGTTTTTATTTGTTGATGAAATTGTCAATATATTTAGTCTTAGTTTTAGTCATCGTAGCTTAGTTTTTATTTAATTTTCGTCAGTGAAAAAAGGTGGTCGACGAACATTTTTCGTCATAGTTTTAGTCGACGAAATCAACACTGGTCCCTGGCACACACCATTTCCAGATGGGGGTCCAAATACCTATAAATTTTTAGGGGGCGGGTTTCCTTGACAAGAAAATGTTTTTGAGAAGCACTGCTGTAAAGTAATGAGTAACTGTGATACATTGTGTTCACACAGGAGGACATGGACTGTAGCCCTGCCAGTCCGTTTAGCCCAGGATCCCCAGTAGAAAAGCCCCATACCTCAGACAACCCAGCCTGGGCGATAGCCCTGGCTGGGTTGTCCAGGCTGGCTACTACCACCCACGAAGGTACTACACACTTAACTTGCACACTCCATTTACCTACTAGTCTATTTTGTTTAGATCTTTAACCCATTAAGACCGGGAACGCATCTGTGACATTTTAAGATTTCTTTGGCTAATACACAAAAATTGCAGTGCGCTATGAGCTTGTAGATCTGCATTTCTTTTTGAAAAATCTTGGAAAAGTTGTTCAAATCTTTTAATATATATAAATGTTTGAAAGCGACATTTTTTAACTCCGATCTGTGCTTCTGGGGGTCCCTGGAACAACATATTTTGAGATGGGATGGGGTGGGGGGGGGCAGGCCATGGCCAAATACATATAATTTTGGGGGTCCTTGACATGGAAAAGTTGGAGCACCACTGATATAGCAACGTACTGTAAAGCTCCTTACACACCGGGGGCGACTTTTTCATGCGAATAATACGTTTTTTTAAAAACCTTATAAAGTCAATGCAAGCTTCCATGGAGCGAAAAAGCGTCTTTTAATTATTCGGAACGAGTCAGAATTTTGCGTATATATTCGCATAATCGCCGGTGTATAATGACCTTTAGGATTTAGAAAACATTTTTAGATATGTATTTGGCCCATTCGGACCCCCATCTCAAAATGTTTTGTTACAGGGACCCCCATGAAGCAAAGATTTGAGTTACAAATGTTGGCTTAAAAAACATAGATTCATGGAAATGCAAACATTTTCAAGATTTTTGAATAACCAAAGAGATCTCAAAATGGTACGTTCCCGGATTGAATGGGTTGACCCTTTAAGACCGGGAATGGATCTGTGTCATTTTACATTTCTTTGGGCTATTTTTGGAAAATCGTGAAAATTTTAGCAAATCTTTGAATATTTATATATACATATATATTTTTTTAAAGCAAACATTTGTAACTCAAACTCGGAACTCGGAAAAACAGATATTCAAAGATTTGAAGGTTGATCAGGTATAAAATAACAAAGGATACTTGACAGACACCCTCCCTCTCCCTCCAGAACCAGTGCAGATGGTGCCTGAGCCTGTAGCGGGCGTGGACGGCCACGCCGCCGAGCCCAAGCCGGCTCCCGTGACGGAGGTGAAGAAGGTGGCTCCTCCTCCCGTGGCCGATGTGAAGAAGGTCACTCCCGTGGCGGAGGTGAAGACGATCGCTCCCGTGCTGGAGGTACTTGGGCTTGTTTTTCCTCTTGACCTCATAATGTTCTGAATGTAATTTAGGGGGCGCTGATGGCCCAGTGGTTAAGGCGCATACCACATACAGGCTCTACTGCTCATACTCAATTGTATCCCATGTTATGTCCCATGTTATTTTAACAACAGGTTTGTTGCAAAATCTTTTCTTAATTTTTTTTTATCCCATTTCAATGATATCATTTATTTCCATTCATAGTAGTATTTCGATAGTAGGCTATTGTGCGGGAAATCTGATTGGGGACTTAGTCAAATAAGATAGATAAAATGAAGCAGAGACACGTTCCCAGTTTGAGAAGAATCAGTGATATATTTTGATATCAAAAGGAGCTTAAAAATCACACCCAGTGTGAAGTGGGCGCTGTCTTGCTAGCAAATCACAATACTGAATGGAGTCAACCAATCATGTACAAAAAATAAATACATTTATTGAAACACTCTTTATGAAAGTCATATTCCGATGGAAGCTCACTTAAAAGAATAATGTGTTTTTTTTAATACCCTTTCCACCCACAATGTGTGATTCACTTAAAAAAACCCATAAATGTGTTTTTTTTAAGTGCATAGTCCTATTTATAGGGCTATGCACATGTGTCATGTTTCACTAGCCAATCACAGTCCTGAATAGACTGTGATTGGCCAATCACGGTGCAGGGTTAGGGGGGTACACTGGTGGCCAATCACAGCGCAGGATTGGGGGTGCAAATATCCAAACCTCACATATAGGGGCGGTTTCACCGCCCAAAAAAATTCAGCAGGACAAGAAATGTATGCAACCTACCAGCGTTGAACTCAGTCATACTATGGATGCTGGTGACTTATATACATATGCCACCACATGGCAATATATTGTAATCCCTCCTCCAACCCAACCGTTTGATAAACATAGATAAACACATGAAAACAAAAGGATTATAAATCCTTTTGTTTCACCCAGGGGCAGAAACACCTATCTTTCAACTCTTCCTGCCCCACCCATACAGGGAACTGCATATAGACAAAAGACTAAATTTAATTGCAAATGCCACGAGGGTGCCAGCCAGTCTAAAGCAGGGTGGGGGCCCAAGCAGCAAAACAATCTTGTATCACATTAGTTCATTTTAAATGTTAATATGATCAAATATCTTTGACACTATTACTAATATGTTTTTAATATATTATTTTATATTTCACTCCCACTTGTTTCTATTTCTCTGCGTACCACCAGAGGAGGGCCTCATTACACAGGTTGAGAAACCACTGGTTTTAGACTGATGCTAGGTTCTTGGTTTACCTGGGATTCTAGTTTCTTGAGACGCCACACTGTCTCTCTGCATTCTATGTACGTGACTGCCTTGCTTTATTTTATTGTAAGTCGCTTTGCATAATAAGAGCGTCTGCTAAATGCCTACATTTGTAACTGTAGGTAAAGAAGGTCGCTCCCGTAGCGGAGATGAAGAAGGCGGCTCCCGAGGCGACGGCGGAGGCAGAGGTGAAGAAGGCAGCTCCCGCCACCGTGGCGGCGGAGGTGAAGAAGGCAGCTCCCGCGTCCGCGGCGGAGGCGAAGAAGCCCGCGTCGCCACCGCCCAGGATAATAAGCATGGTGGAGGAGCCCCCCCAGCGGCCCTCCATCAGCCTGGACACCATCCTCAACCAGGAGGTGTACAGCCTCACCTCTGACATCCGGAGCCTCATGCAGAACCAGCACATCTACTACACTTCCCAGCTGCCCCAGCGGCTCCCCCCGCAGCGCCACTCCTGGATCCCCAACCGCTCCTTCTCGGGCTTCGTCGTCCCGTACGTCACCTCGGTGCCCGTACACGGGCACGTCAACGCGCTGTGCGAGAAGATGGGCAAACTGATCCCGCCTCCTCCCACTCCTCCCCCTCCTCCTCCTCCTCTTGCTGCCGCCGCCGCCGCTCCTGAGGCCACGCCCCCACCTTCCCACACACCGGGCTCTGACCTCACGCCGCCAAACCCACCCGTCGCCGCAACGCCCAAGACCAAAGCAGAACCCTCTCATCAGTCCAAAAGCGCTTCGTCTTCATCGTCTCACGCCCGTAAAACGGGCACCGTCAGAGACCGGGCCTCCTCTTCGGGGAAGGCGAAAGGAGGAGAGGCCGGCCAGACGGAGGGCGTGTCGGAGATCTACTCGCCGTCCCGCGTCACCCCCAACTCCCCGGAGCAGAGCGCCGGCCTCGCCCCCGTCCCCCCCGGCTCCACCCTGCTCGCCAACAGCCTGATCGGTCAGCTGAAGCCCGAGGTGTTCAGCAGTCTGGTGGAGATCTTCAAGGACGTCACCATGAACACGGTCAAGTTCTACATCCACACGGAGGAGGAGAGCAACGGCAGCAGCTCCATCTGCAAAGAGATCCAGGTACGGGGGGAGGCGCCATTGTTATGCAGGTCTCGAAACATTGGAAAGGTGGAAGTTCACTTCCGTGTGACATTTAGAAATGACACAGGACTCTAAGGGTTGTGCAGGGTGGCTAGTAGCCACCACCTCAGAGTCGAGGGGTTTGAATCCAGTGCATTCGTACTAACGCCTGTACGAACACAATTGCAGTGTTGATTTCGTCGACTAAAACTATGACGAAAAATGTTCCTACCATTTTTCACTGACGAAAACTAAATAAAAACGAAATAGAACCTAAGCTACGATGAAACTATGACTAAATATATTGACAATTTCGTCAACAAATAAAAACTAGACTAAATGTTAGTGAGGGACTAGTGGAGAAGAGATCCAGTAGATTAGAACTAACTAAGTCATTTTATGTTTGGTTGCGCTCTGGTGTTGCACTCTGAAAATAGCAGATCTACAATCTCACAACGCGTCGCAGCTTGTAGATTGGCTATTTTCAGCATGTAACCAAGTGTAAAATCAGCCATACGACACCATCAAGGCCTGCCCAAAAACATTTTAGTCGACTAAATCAACTGTAGATTTAGTAGACTATAATCTTATGATATTTATTCGACTAAAACTAGACTAACAGTAAAACATTTCAGGTGACTAAAACTAAAAGGAATTTGATTCAAAAGACTGACTAAAACTGAATTAAAATTTGCTGTCAAAATCAACACAAAAATCAACTCAATTGGCCGTGTTTGGAGTAGGGAAGCTGGGTGGGGAGGGTGAATCAGACTGTAGAGTGTATTTTATGTTGTGTGAGTGTTTGAGAATCCTTCAGGTCAACAGTTCTTTTGTTAGAGGATCAGCATGACTCTTGAGTTTAATGAAATGTGTTGGAAATATGTTATTTAATCCTGATCCACTCTTAAATGACTGGGTATCTTTTTAAAAGTCTGTTGTCATTTTGCCTCGTCGTAATATTTTGTTTAATGTGGAGTGAATGTAAAAGGGTATGAAATGTAGAAGTTGGAATATACAGTATAATATATATATAGTACTAAAAGCCCTTATTGGACAAGCTGGAGCACTATAATGTTCTTTATTGTCGGTGATCATCATGGCACATTGTTTTTTTCTTTTACTCTGCAGTTCCTCTGTACTAGAGAGTGTAAGAGTGGACGGTCGCAAATCTCATGCGCCGCCACTGTTTTATTGCAATCGGGACAGTCCTGCACAGTTGTCACAGATAATAAATCGTCCTACCCCGTACTGCAGTAAAAATAAAAAAAAGTTAACAAGGGCAGCGTGATCGACCGCCCTCCGCTTTTTACAGTATATCTTCCCACTGCTGAACCCTTCCAATGTGTATACACTACTACAGTATGTTTAGAAAAGAGAGAGAGAGAAACGTTTATTTCTAACCACTAAACCGCTTTGAACATGGCTGCCTTGTTTTGGGCACGTCGTTATGGATTTAACATTTAAAACAGTTTTGAGACTTTTGCGGAAATGGTATATCTACAAGCTTGTGCAACACGTTGTGAGCCTGCGTATACACCCGAGATTTTAACCCAGGTCTCCCACGCGAGGAAACGCAAACATCGACCGCTTGTCCAAGAGGGAATCCCCCCCTTTTGGCCAAGGGGAGGTAGTAGTAGGCTTTTGGCTTTCAGGCTGAGATACTCTGCTACGCTTGCAGAAAGAAAATAACATCCATATTTAATTTTTACTATCAATAATATATCCCACATAAGGCGTAGGAGGTAACTCCTGCCAAGTGTGGTGGCTGCGATGCTTATCACGTAAAGACATATTTAATAAATACTTGATATTTCCAAACCGTAAGTGAATAGGACTTTAAATGGCTAAGCTTGTCCCTCTTTCATCCCCCATGCAGGAGTACCTGCAGAGTCTGGGCAACAGGGAGTGCGTGCCTCAGGCCTTCCTGGAGAACAGCGGCAGTTTGGATAAGCTCCTCATCATCATCCAGAACGAGGACATCGCAGCGCACGTCCACAAGGTACAGCCCTAATCAGCATCAGCAGCTGATTCACTAGCCTCCTCCTCTTCCTCCTCACTACTGGTCATTGTCACACCTGCAGTCTAGAGCTCAGATGACTCACATGATAGACCAGCTGGGCTGTCAACAACACTGTGCACCCAGAGATGACACACACACATAATGCAATCTTAACCCATTAAGTCCCTGTGTAATTTTTTAGATTCGAGCTAAAAAGCATTGTTTTACGCTTTGGCTATTCAAAAATAGCAGATCTACAAGCTCATAGCGCTACGAGCTTGTAGATCTGCTATTTGTGAAAATGTTTGAAAATGTGTGCAAATCTTTGAATATATGTATTCTTTTAAAGCAAACATTTTTAACTCCAATCTTTGCTTCTGGGGGTCCCTGGAACAAAATATTTTGAGACGGGGGGGGGGGGGGGGGGGGTTGGGGTCCGCGGCTAAATACATATCATTTTGGGGGTCCTTGACAATTTTGAAAAAGTTTGAGAACCACTGATATAGCAACATACGTTTTTTTTTTTTTAAACTGTTGGGATTTAGAAGACATATTGTAGAATCGGAACTTCTGGCCTTAACCCATTAACTGCCAGAGGTATTTTCATATTTTTTTAGCCAGTGCAAGAGATTTTTCATTGAAAAAAAATAAGTACTCAGGAGCCGAGATACAGAATTTTTAAGTTAACACATTGGGTGCCAGCATTTTTTCATAACAACTTACGTTGGGTGCCAGCATTCTCCCCATTGACTGCGCTTTGCTGTTTAAAGCTCTAGACTCCACGAGGAGCAAATCCATGTAAAAAAAAACATCCATTCATGTTGCGCGATGCCCCTGGCTACAGCCTGGAACGCTAACATTTCACTCGCGAGTTACAATGCGGGGGGATCGCGCATCGCGCATGACCGGTTTTCCCCACCGGAAACAGATTCGGAGATATAGGTGTTTTAAAGAAGGAAATAGACAGGAAGTGGATGGGAGCCATGTTTTTGTTTTTCCGGTGATCTATCTGGCCTATCCTTCTCAAGATCACAATGGGTACTCCCAGAGCTGCTCTAGCCCCGCCCGTGTGGAGAAAAACGAAAAAACAAAAAGACATATTTCACGGTCTGGACCGTGTTCGGCACCGGACCGCTACTCTGCGCAAACACGGTTCAGACCGTGTTTGGCACCCGATGTGTTAACAAGGAAGTGGATAGGAGTCTAGATCTTTGAAAAATCATATCTCCTTAGTCTTTGGGTCAAATTGGATTCTTTTTTTTATTTTATTTTTTTAGTTCGCGTAGATCTACGCGATTGGCACGTGGTGGCTTTAAATAGGTTCGCGTAGATCTATGTGATTGGCAGTGAATCAGTTAATGGGTCAATGGGATTTTCATGTTTAAACGTGATTTGTTATGGTGTCAACCAGCTGTTGAATAAAAAGAAAATCGTTAGGTTCAGAGGTTATTTATGTAATACATTACCTGTGTGTGGCAGTTTGTTTGTGGCCTCTGGAATCAGATTTTTTTTTGTGTCTTGCACTTATTTGTCAAATAAATACATGTTTATAATAATAATAATCAAATGCTTTGTGTTTTCCTGTCAGATCCCAGCCCTGGTGTCTCTAAAGAAGTTGTCCTCTGTGAGTTTTGCGGGAGTGGACTCCCTGGACGACGTGAAGAACCACACCTACAACGAGCTGTTTGTGTCGGGCGGCTTCATCGTGTCCGATGAGTTCGTCCTCAACCCGGACCTCATCTCACAGGGTGAGCCCCCTCCTCGTCTGTCCCATGCACCACAACTCACTGAATACCCGATTAGAGAGGCCATTATTTGACTTTTTATGGATATGATTTCTGCAATTATGCAGCCGATGTGTCCCGATTGTTTTTTTTTACCACTTTCAGCCTGTCGTTCCTATTTTGGGCATAAGTTTTCAATTTTTTAAAAGAAATATCAGATCTATAATCTTGCTTGTAGATCAGCTGTTTGTGAACATTTTGAATAGGGTTTAAGTGTTAAAATAAAAAAATCTAATTAAATGTTCTCAAATATAAACTTTAATCAAAACTACGTTTTTCAAATTGATTAGAAAATGGTCAAAATCTGTCAAAATCTGTGGTCTAGGACTCTCAAAAATCGGGATCGGCATCAGAATCAAATCGGTTGAAGTGTATATACCTAATAGTTGCAGCCCTAGTATGTGTCCCACCAAAAATGGAATAGCTAACAGAGCATGCGTTTTGTTGTTTGTTGTTTTCAGAACGGTTACAGGGTTTGCTGAGGTTCTTGGAGGACCAGTGCACCCCGGAGCACCCCTGGCAGTGGAAGGTGCACTGCAAGTCCCAGAAGAAGCTCAAAGAGCTCGCCAGGTCAGTGCTCGACCCGTCGCTTGCCGTGCTTCCAGAAAGAGTACGCAGTAAAAATCCTGAGTGTCAATTTAACTCGGGGAGTGTGCTCAAATGTAATCAAATCCATTCGGTACTCTGAGTTACAAATGATTAGCTCTGTGTTACAAATGATTTAAAGGTTCCGTTTGGAGTTTACAAATGGATAAATGAACCCTGATGATTTTACTGTGTGGTGGTTGAGGCCCAGAATAGCTCAGATTGTGGTGGTAAAGAGGAATTGGAGCAGTGATTCAAACATTTTCATGTCAATCCACAGCCACATTTATCCACAGCCACATAAATATAATATGTGACTGTGGATAGACCCTAATCTGAAAATATTTAGCCAGGAACTTGTTCTCGAGAGAACGACCTGTTGTGAGCTTGTAGATCTGCTACTTTCAAACAGCCAGTTTATATAGGGTTAAAGTGGTTCAACTGATTTTGATGCTGTATTCACTATTTCTGCTGGGAACCCCCTGGAAGACCCCTCAAGGACACCTGGGGGTCCCTGGATCCCACTTGGAGAACTACTGAATTAAGAGTACGTGTTTGCAATTCCCTCATGTCACGCCGCAGGTTGAATTCCAACGCCATGGGTCTGCTGAATCTCCTCACGGTCTACCAGAAGAAGCACTTGGTGGAGTTCCTGCCTTATCACGAGTGTGACACCCAGTCCCGCCAGGCCCCCGACCTCGACTGCCTGATCAAGCTTCAAGCACAGCACACCCAGCAGCGGCACCTCATCTTCCTCACAGGTATCTTCATCATCAGTGTCGTAACTAACTAAGTAACTAAGCACATTTACTCAAGTACTGTACTTAAATACTGTTTTGAAGTCCTTTTACTCAACTCCATTTTCAATGCTTTTTAGTTCTACATCCTAGAGGAAAATAGTCTACTTTTCACTGCACTACAATTATTTGAAAACTTAAGTTACTAGTTCATTTGCAGATTTATATTATTAATACTAAACATACCAATGCCAATCTAGCGTTATTTTATAAGCACTTCTCGATTATTTGATTAATATGAAAAAGTAATCGTTAAAATGATCGATAGTTGTAGGCCTAATTGTCACAAGTCTCTATTTGAGCGAAGTGTTCAGAGACCAGCTTGCGATTCGGTTGTATGTCTGGACACTTGTCTTGCACATGTTTCGATCAGTGTAAATAATGCATTTAGAAATTCTTTGACACTGTATTGATTGATGATTGAATACTTTATTTGTCAAAAATGTAAACGGCATGAGGTACAGTCAGACATTTGGGCTAAAAGGATAAAACAAAAAAGTCCTGGGGACTCGTTTCCATTGTGGTCCTATGTATTCAATTCATCAGCATACAAAATAAAACAACAATACATGCCATCAACAAATACAAAACAATATCTGTACAAAGGAGAAAAAATAAGAATGTCGTCAGTGAATGTCACCTCCTTTCTATGGTAAATGTAGTTGACCTCCCCTTGTGGTCTCCTGATAGATGGATTTTCAGGCTTGTTTAATCCATGTTTGTTCTATAGATGGGTGGTACCAGATCGCTGTCGTTCCCTCTAGTATTGTGGCTGTGGGTGTCTCTCACTTTGGAAAAGTAGTTATTCAGCTATGAGAGTATTGAGGGCATTGCCCTTTTGCCCCCTCTTAAAAACCAATCCCATTTTTAATTGCTTTACCCTGTCTTCTACCCTGAGCCATCCCAGACTAGCAAAATGCGTTGGAATTAGGTGGGTCATGGGCTTTAGGCCGAGAAGTAGTCGAATCAGTTTGTTTTGGGAGGTCTGAAGCTTAGTTTTTAGTGACATTGAGATGTTGGAGAACCATGCAACCATAGAACCATGCAACCATGCAACCATAGTCAAAGTGGCATTGAATGTGGGCTCCGGCAAGAGTCTTGAATCAAAGGCTTTACTTGTGTGTCGAGTCTTGCCCTTGACTTATGCTCATCTCTCTCTTCCTCCTCGCTTGCTTTTTTTTTCAGAGAGGCCATTTGAGATGTTCCTCCAGTACTCCAGAAATGGAATAGTGATAGCGAGCATTGATGACATCATGACCAGTTTCCACAGCCTGATTGGTTCCATCGATCAGAATGAGCTGCCGACTCCGCCCTCTACAGGTGGGTAATGGTAACAGGAGCTTTTGGATTTGAACACTGAATGCGTTTATTATTGAGGGTTATATTCATTTAACTGAATACTTAAGACTTTCATTGCGTTCAGTTGATTTTACAAGGTTAAGGCTCTAAACTCAAGGCTTACCAAAGACACTGGCAATAAAGACATTTTGGATGCAGATATTTATTTATTTATTTTAATTACAAAGTGACACAAGGAGCAGATGTTTCGGTCCCCAGACCATCATTAACTCATTCAGTGCCAGACTTATTTCTGTCTGTGTTTGCCCAGTGCCAGAGATTTTTCTTTTTTATACCTTTTCAACTGGTCACAGAAAATGTATATCCGTTATGATCGCTTGTCTGACCGTGTGTAAACTGTATCAGTGTGCGACGCTCGGAGAGAAAAAAATCGAACCGCGATGGCCCCTTCTCTTACAGCAGCATGAAAATATACCATCTTTAGCCAAAATGCACTCTTTTCTTACCTTTTCAACTGACCACAGAAAATTTTGATCCATTATATATCGCTCATCTGGCCGTTGGTAAACACACCCGGTATCCGTGTGCTTCGCCCAGAGAACAAACATTATAACCACGACGTTCCCTTCTCTTCCAGCAGTTGAAAATAACATTTCTTGCAAAATCCAATTCAGGGCAAAAAAAGGCAACTCAAGATTGCATATCCATGTAAAACCTAAACAGGAAGTGGAAGGAGGCGGAAATCTTTGGATGACCTTGTTTCCGGATCCTTGTGAGTTGAAAGTGAAAGTGATCACTCGGGTGATAGAGAACAGCACGATCTTTTATAAAACCACTATAAAACAAAAAACACGTCATTGACACGGAGGGCCTTTGGGAAAAACCACGTGAAACACGTCAATGGCACTGGATGAGTTAACACTGAATAAAGGTGATTCACTTGATTTAAACATCCAATGAACGAAGATGGCTAGGCTGCCTTTGTGCAATGAATTCCATCACAAATTCATTTGTATTTATTTGTAGACCACATCTTTAACCCATTAAGACCTGGAACGCATCTGTGTAACTTTTTGATTTGAGCTAAAAAGCATTATTTTACACTTTATTAAAAAATAGCAGATATACAAGCTCATAGCGCTGCACCGAGTGCCGCGCTACGAGCTTGTAGATCTGCTATTTTTGAAAAATCGTGAAAATGTGTGCAAATCTCTTAATATATATTGTTTAAAGCGAACATTTTTAACTATTCTTTGCTTCTGGGGGTCCCTGGAACAAAAGATTTTGAGATGGGGGTCGGTGGCCAAATACATATAATTTTTGGGGGTCCTTGACATGAAAAAGTTTGAGCACCACTCAAGTTTTTTCAGAAAACTGTTGGGATTTACAAGACATTTGTAGAATCGGCTTCAGGTCTTAATGGGTCAACCTTGGTAAGAAAAGTACAGCAATATAAATATGATTATTATTGCAGATCTTTTTTTTTTCTGGCTCTTTGAATGTGTTCAATGCACGTGTGATAAACGTGTCCTCTCTCCCTCAGTAGTGAATGACGAGTGCGTGGAGGCGGAGGACATGTCACTGGACTCTGACGACGGCGGCGAGCCCACGGCCATCGCCGAGCCCGCCGAGCAGAACCCGGGACCCGCCGCGGCGGAGAAGCCCCCGCAGCCCCCACCGCCGGAAACCGAGGAGTTCCGCCCCCCGCTCCCGGACCAGCAGCAGACCACCCCGGGGAGCACCCCGAGCCTGTCCATTGCTCTCAGCACGGCGCTCTCTCAGTTCAGCGCCACCAACCCGCTGGCCTCGGTGGCCTCCGACGTCGGCAGCATGTCGCCGGGAGGCTTCGCCGTCAACCCCCACCAGAGCTTCTTGTGTCCCACGGCTTCGTGGGCGCCCTACACGGCCGCCACCGCTTTCACCGCCTCTCCGGCCTATCCCGCTTCGCCCTGCAGCGTCACCCAGGAACAGGAGTACCGGCCCCCGGCCCCGGCCTGCGCAACCATCCCCCCGGCTCCCACGCTCCTAACTGCGGCCCCCTCTCTCCTGTCGTCGGTACTACCGGCCCCCTCTCTCCTAACGCCGGCCCCCTCGCTTCTAACCGCGGCCCCCAGTCTCCTAACCACCGCAGGACCCCTGGCCAACATGGCCTCTCTCCCCATGGAGGTCAAACCTCCCCCTCCGCCTCACCTCATGAGGCTGGGTCACATGTACGGCTCCGACCCCTCGGGAGTCGGCGCTTTTTCCACGAACAGCGGCGGCGGGACCCCCACCCAGCCGGGAGACAGGACGCACGGTGGACCCGGGGAGGCTGTGTGGGGGGCGGCGAGGACAGGCGCTTGTGACACTTCCACAATGCAGGGAGTGGGGGCCCTTAATCCTGGTGCAGTGGCCCATAGTGGGCTCATCCAGGCCGGGGAGAGGGAGTGGTCCGAAACCGTTGGCAGCAACACCCCTGGTGGCCAGGGAGCCAGGACTCCAGTGGACTGTTCTGACAGCCTTGGAGCCTGTGTGGGTATCCCCACAGCAGCCACCAGGGGGGGGGTCTCGGCGATCAGACCTAATCTACCCACGCATCCGCTCCACGGCGGGCCCTACGGTTGTATAGGTGCTATTCCCGGACAGATGGACCACGGGGCTCTGCGCGGGGCGATGGGTCCCGGTTCGTTAGGGGGCTACCGAGGAGGGAGAGGGGTCCCGCCGGGAGCGCAGTGGCCCAGGCCAGGACTAGGGGAGGGGCCCGGGGGCGGACCCTGCTCCTGGGGCTATCCAATGGGGAGGGGACGGGGACAGGATTACTACACATACTCTCACAATTACACCCCCTGAAAAACAGACAATCATGGTGACCTAAAAAAAATAAAGGGGGAACACGCCATACTCCAGAGACTTATTAGTGCTGGCTGAATGTATATAATTACTTGTCATAAAAACACATTGATTTAAAAAAAACAAAACAAACAAACAAAAGAAAGAAGGATCCTGGTTTTCTACATTAATAAATAAGAACTGATACAGGCAGTGCCGAGTGTCCTACTGTCGTGTATACTGTATTATGTACGCTCTTTCCATGTGAGCCGTTTTAGACCCTGTCCAAACCACTATATTTATATTTGCCAAGAAACGCAATGGCCTTCCAGCTTCTCTCGGATTTGTCATGTAATTTCTGTTTGTCCCGATTTTGGAAAATGGTTTGTGAACAAGGGGCGAAGGCTGATATTTTTTTAAGGAATGACACTTTTGCTGTTGGTTTTCTTTTTTTTTTACATCCTTGGTTCAAAAAGTCTAATCAAAAATAAAACATGTTTCAGACCTTGTGTGTGTGCAATGGTTTTGATGACGGTGTCAAACGAGCCATTAAAATAATAAACCACTCCTGTCTTTTATGTCCTCTCTCACTCATATCCCAGTTATTTTTGCTGTCACCTTTATTTAATGACACCTAAAGGTGAAACTGTGTCAGCCATATAAATCTCAGAGCAAGAGAAAATGACAGTGATGAGTCAGGGAGAAGTGCGATGAAGTTAGAAGAATGAGAGCATGGCGTTACTATTTGTGGCATGGACTTATTAACCCTTTAAGACCTGGAACGCATTTGTGTGTCATTTTAAGATTTCTTTGGCTATTTTTGAAAAATCATGAACATTGTGCAAATATTTGAATTCTTTTTTTTTAAGCGGACATTTTGTAACTCAAATCTTTGCTTCTTGTGGTCCCTGGAACTAAATATTTTGCAAATGTTCGCTTTAAATATATATTTCAAGATTTGCACAAATTGCAGATCTACAAGCTCATAGCGCGGCACTCGGTGCCACGCTATGAGCTTGTAGATCTGCTATTTTTGAATAGCCCAAAGAAATGACAAATGATGCTTTCCTGGTCTTAAATGGTTAAAGGATTAAAGTGAGGCAAGTGATATTGTTTTAATATTTTTTTTGTGAAAGTTAAAGTAGTTCACCCAAAAGAATACTTCATTTTCTATCAATTACACACACCATGAAGCCTGTTTTTGTCGCATTCCCAAGGCAGTAATTTGATGACTGGCAGAAAGATGCTAATGTCTCCGGTAGGAGACTTCACCGGTCATTAAATTATTGGCTCAGGAATGCAATCAACAAAAAAATCTCCGTGAATTTAAGGCTTCATGGCGTGTGTAATTGATAGGAAATGAGTAATTTTTTGGCGTGAACTACTCCTTTTAATGCTCTTTATGATGGTAATTATTGCTACAGAGTGTTTGTTCAGTAACAGGAGTCTCCCTGTCTCTCCCAACTCTATGGTAAACAGAACATCTATTTATCAGAGTACATCTCGTAGTGTTCCAATTTTGTCTGCTCATTTCTTTGTGTCATGACCTCAAATTCCACTTTTTTTTTATCCTGTATGAGTTGTATCCCGAACTTAAAATGCATTTTCTGTTCACTAAAGAGCTGGAGAGATGTGGCGACTGTTGCTGAACAAACACCATAAAGCAGTGATTACCATCAGAATATTAATAGAGCTATTAAACACTTTAAAAAAAGGAAACTATAATTTGCTGCACCTTGAAACCAATCTATTTGAACTATTTTGCCACACAAGAAGGGACTATTGACATAGTTCAGAGTCTGAGATATCATTCAGGTGTGACTGTACAGTAGCCTAGTTCATTGGTTCTCAAAGTGGGGTCCGCGGACCCCCAGAGGTCCTTGAGGGAGTTCCAGGGGGTCCCCAGCTAAATGATGGATTATTAGGAACCAAATGGACCCTTATGGGTCTGTAACTCTGAGAGTGTACAAATGGGACCAAATGGACCTGTTAGTGTCCATTTGGTTCCATTTGTACACTCTCAATAGAGTTAAATTAACATTGATTTTACAATATAAATTGGGGTCCCAGAGATAGAAATGCCATTAAATGGGGGTCCGTTATGGAAGATAATATTGGACTTTATTATCTGCAAAGATTTTTTCTAACCTCGCAAATATTATGCATTCGTCAGTCGTATATTTATTAACGTCGCAAATATTTTGCATTCGTCAGTCGTATATTTATTAACGTCGCAAATATTATGCATTCGTCTCTTCTATTCTGTACTGTGATCACACAAAAAAATCAGCATTGTAAATATAAAATCGAGCTCTGTAAAAAGTCAAGCTCTGTAGTTATTATTTGCACATTTGACGCCTGCTTTTTACATGTTATGTTACATGTTTTTATGTGCGCAATAATGTCCAATTCCTCCCTCTCCAACTCTGTAATTTACACCTGGCAAATAATCTTTATGGCTAATAACTCGCAAATGAATTCACAAATGTTTTGACTGCTTCACTCGTGTTTTCTGGTATCTGCAAGTAAAAAAAAAAATCGAGCTCTGTAACTACGACGCACAATATTTGTGGATCTGATTTCTACACATGTGTGCATTGCCTTCTACAAGTAACCTCGCATCACCAGTCTTTCCACCTCGGAGGAAAATTCTACAAGTGACGCACACATTACGATTGTGGATCTGATTTCTACACATGTGTGACTCCTCTTTTTCAGCTTGTGGCCGCGTGTCATTTGTGACGTATTTTTGTCCAATCTGAGGCTAGCGTCACTTGCAGAAACAGTGTGTCGCGTGTAAACAGTGCGTCGTGTGTATCAGCCCCCCACCCCTTCCCGTGGGCTGCAGTTATTACACAATCCAGCAGGAGGCACCATTGTGTATACAATAGGGCTTAAATGTTTAATGTATGGTTTTATAATATAATAATGTATATCTGCAAAGTAACTAGTAGGCCTAACTAAAGTTTTCAAATAATTGTAGTGGAGTGAAAGTACAATATTTGCCTCTGAGATGTAGTGGAGTAGAAGTAAAAGTACTGCAAACTGGAAATACTCCAGTAAAGTAAAAATACCTCAAAATTGTAATTGTAAATTAAGTACAGTACTTGAGTATATATATATATATATATATATATATATATATATATATATACATACATGATTATAATATAACATTATGGCTACATCAATGTTAGACAGATGGACAGATATATCTATAAAACCGCTCTAAAAGAGCACTTAGGTGGCTGCAATTCGAAACTGGCCCCTGTATAAATCTCATTTTTTGTGCTTGTGCTCTAATTTGTGCCTTGAAATTGTGCTACTTAATTATTTTGAATATACATTTAAAATAAATAAAACTCCTCGGTCTCTGTGCAGTGCGCCGATTACCTCTAAGTATGTTCACCTGCTGTGCCCTAATTTCCCTGGTACAGTCAGTCAGTCAGTCAGTCAGTCAAATACAGTATAAGCGTATACAGGGTATCTTCACATTTCTAAAGTGATAGTTTAAGGACTTTTAAGACCTTTTTAATACCTCTAAATCGAAAAAAAAGTTAAAAAAAAGATATACTATAAAAAATATTATAATATTATAAAATAAAACTATACAAATTGTCAAATATGACCTAAGAAAGAGGCAAACATTGTGAAAATAGCCGATCTACAAGCTCACAAATGCGAGGTGTTTTGAGCTTGTAGATCTGCTATTTTTGCAATGTATTTATCTGTGGAGCCGAGTCAAACTAAATTTAACATCTCAACTCCTTTTTTGGGGGATTATTTTGGGGGGTCACGGCCTGAAAAGTTTGGGAACCCTTGTTATAGGCTATAGCTATCACAATAATATATCAACGATTAAAACTAGACAAGCTTACAGGAAATGTATAAATTGGTTAGGTTTTTTTTTAGCACAGTAACAAAATCTCTCCTCACCTTAATGTTGGTGTATCACACAATAAATGCCCAGTTAGAAATTAGCATGATGTCATGTCACATATCAACATGGTGAAACAGCAACCTGTGTTTATTAGCTGTAAATAAGCACTGTGACACCATGATAGATATTCAGATTTGTTCAGGTTTTTATTGTAGGGATAGCCCTTTGGGGTGCAGCATCTCATTTTCGAGGGGGTCCCATAAAAACATTAACAACAGACAGATACACACATACAATACAAGTATACAGATACATTCAAACACAGATAGCTTGCTCACCCTCTTCCACCCACCCCACCAACCAACACCACATCATCAGCTGTTAAACAACAGAAGAGAAGGAAGGGCACAGTGCAACTACTATCAGTGTATATATCCCTACAGGTACAGTCAATTTAGAAGCATAAACAATTGAGTGAGGTGAACATGAGGCAGTGATGAGTTCCATATAGACCTCAAGACAAACCGGCACAAGGAGTCATATAAAACATTAAGAGGCTTAAGATGAGGTTCTGTGGTGTTCTGCATACACAACATCAGCATAATCTATAATAGGAAGTAACACTTGAGAGATTATTATTTTCCTAACTTCAAATGAAAAGCAATTAATTGAACGGTAGAGTGAACTCAGGCAACCTAGCTATAGCTACTGTATACACTACATTATTTTGTGAAAAGAATAAACAGACAGACAGACAGACAGACAGACATAGATTGTCTGCTGTATATCTATGTCTGTCTGTCTGTCTGTCTGTTGTTGTTTTTTTGCGGAATGTTGTGGAATATTGTGGAATACACCAACATTAAGGTGAGGAGAGATAAAAAAGGGGGGAGAAAAAACCCTCCTGCAGTGTTCGCTGCCGCGAGCGGGGATGGGGCGTATGGGAGGGTAATTCTCCTGGACACTATTGGTTGAACGTCTAGGTTGGAGTCTTGTTGTGATGCCAATTACCAATTCCTCCATGACCACTGCTGATTGGTCTTGGGTATTAGATGAGTCATCTAGCTTGGTGTCTCCCCCAATGACCCCATGTGACCTAGGCAAACATTCAGCAGAATAGAAGATCTATAAGTTCATAGATGGAAAAAGAAATGGACCACGTATAGACTCTGTTTTTCAGACCAAGGACCCCTTAGCTGAGAGAGAGATGAAGCAGGGACCCCCACTACATATTGTAGTAAAAATTCAATTGAGTTGCAGATTAAACTCATTCATTTCATAGATAGCTTCATAGACTTGTTTTACAGCACTCATCAGTGTTGTGGAAATTAATATTCTTTATCTGTTTACATATCTTTTCTATTCATATGTTGGAGTCATGCTAATGTGTATTTTCAGACATTAACCCTCAGTACTTTGTCTGCTCTTTTTTCCCCTCTACACCAAACCTATTAACCGAAAATAGCCGATCTACAAGCCCACGTGTCGCAGCGCTGTGTTGTTGGCTTGAAGATTGGCTATTTTCAACAGAGCAGATCTACATGCCCACAAGGGGTTGCAGCACGTGTTGTTGGCTTGTAGATCTGCTATTTTCTGCAAATGTTCCCCCCAGAATAGGGGGGGTGGTTCTTTTAATCATCTGGGGACCCCCCAAAATAATTTGGGGATCCCCTTGGGTGTCCCGACCCCCAGTTTGAGAACCACTGACCTAGAGGATGTTAGCCTTATTAATCTGGTACTGATAATTGATTTGGTTTTCAACATTCTTAGTACAAAACAAAATATGTTTTGGTCCCTTTACTTACTGTATGTGCATTGTAGAAATTGCTTTTTCAATCTATGTTCCCATCATGTTAACCTTTCAGGTCAGAACACAGCTCATTAACTTGTATATTTGTACAATGTATAGCAGTGAATTACAGATTTATATTTCAAGACACAATTATATGATAACATAAGGTGCACCTTTATTGACTCCCAGAGGGGAAAATTCAATATACAGTATTATAATACAACAACATTTCAGTATGAATAACCTACATGGTTATCAATTACTACATAATTGATAACCATGTTTTGCATTAGTTCTGTTATTAGTCGTCTTGTCCCAAAAAAATAGTGGTAAGGTGATCTGACTGCAAATACAAATACAAGCCTATTAATTTATTCAAATACACTGGCGTGATAGCTTGGCTCATGTGCTCATTTGTGGTGTATCCCCCTGGAGACAAATGCACCAATACAAGGCTATGGTAACAGTCATGTATACTGTTCACTTAATATCAGAATACTGATTGATTTAAGCTGTTACAATTCCAAACATGCAAACATGACCCACTTTAATTACTTCAGTCTATATTAGTGACTAGTATTACAATATTATTGTCTTTTTTGTGTCCAATGTAGCTTGTAGATTGGCTATTTTTGCTACTTTTGTGTGACATAGAATGGCGAAGTACAGCATCAATTTACGAAAAAAGTTAAAATATGGAGATAAGAGGTGACTGCCCGACAGTATATGCAATGTGGCTCTCTGGAGTCAGTGTGGAAATATAATGGCCCTCTCCATCATCAAATTTGGATGGAGGTTCTGGCCAAGCCTGCCATGGCAAAATTAATGTTTCACCAAAGTTGAACTCAAATGCAAGGCATGTAATGTGTATTATTTTCATCAGCTTCACACCTCCTGCATAGTAAAATCCTCAGTGTTAATTTAACCAAGAGTGTACAAATGTAACCAAATGCACCCGTTACAGGTACACTGGGTTACAATTAAACACACACTTATAGTTTAACACTGAGGATTTTACTATGTGATTGGTAGAATAATGTTTCTCATGTTGTTCCTGCAATCACACACACACTGTTCCTACAGCCATAGAACCATGTCAGTCATAATTATGTGGGGTTGGGGGTGCAGTTAGGCTTGAGGAGAGGCAGGGACAACGTCACACAACGTCCTGCTCCAGAACATCTACTAGGTGGCTGGGATGAGTGTAGGCGCCTGGTAGGTGCTCTCTGGTGTGAGAGGAGAAACGAGATGTACATCTGTTCGTCAGAGGACAAGCAGCAGGCCCTGAATGCAAAAAGGATATGTACATATAAAATATTAGATTTTCATCAGTCTATTTTGAACATCACACATAAAATCTGAATTATTTATTCTTCTATGTACACCGTCTTGCACACAGAAGTACATTTGACTTGGTGAGGTTGGTGTACTGCAATAAGCAGACAAACGTGACGTTTTGCTCATAAAATGTCAATGTCATGAGAATGGATTTTTATTGCATTCATGTGTGAAAAGCTTGACTTACAAATATATTGATCCTAAATGGAAATTTTGCTCTGGAACCAAATGGACCAGTAAGCGTTAGAAATGAAATACAAGATGTGATATAATACAATACAACACAAGACATACCTGCTACTGGTGTCTGCAGGCTGGTATCCACGCTGTCCGGTTGTCAGGACCCCCCCCCCCCACACACACACACACACACACACACACACACACACACAGGTGTTATTATTATAATTAAAAAATGGCAGATCTACAAGCTCATAACAAGCGCACAATTATATGTCTCATTTAATGCCCTAATGCAGGGGTCTTCAACGTTTTCCAGGCCAAGGACCCCTTAGCTGAGATGAAGCAGGGACCCCCACTACTTATTGTATAACATTGTGTGCAGATTAAACTTTTTCATAGATTTCATAGATAGCTTCATAGACTTGACAGCAATATCATCACTGTTGGATTCATGTTGATGTGTATTTTCAGACAGTTAACCACTTAAAAACCCTAAATCAGGGGTCTTCAACCTTTTCAGGCCAGGGACCCCCAAACTGATGGGGAGATGGAGCAGGGACCCCTACCCTACGAGGCTACCACATACATTGTATATTTATGTATACAATTGTGTTTTATATTGCCTGCTCCTACGCACCTGCCCCAGTAGGTGTGCAAAATAAAAATTCTCTACAAAATATGTATAAACATAAACATACCATGTTATTGTGCATTGTGCCTCCATTTATCTGTTTGCTATGGATTCATGTTATGTTTAAAGACAATTTGACATTTTGGGGGATAAAAGGTAAAAAAAAAGGAAGAAAAAAAATCAAACAAAAATATTGTTTAATCAAACAACAATTTCGCGGACCCCCTGCAGTACCTCCGCGGACCCCCTAGGGGTCACGGACCCCCTGTTGAAGACCTCTGCCCTAAATAATTGTACGTAGCCTACTTGATCTGCTCCTTTTCCCTCTACATCAAACCTCTTTGCTAAAATAGCCGATCTACAAGCTCACAATGTGAGCTGCTATTTTTGGCTAATGTTCCCCTCAGAAAAAGGAATTCTAGGGTTCTGGACTGGTTAATGTAAAAAAAAAAAAGTTCCTATCACACAAACATCCCCCCTGTAGTAACTCTGAGGACGCCCTAGGGGTCTCGGACCCCCTAGGGGTCCCGGACCCCCTGTTGAAGACCCCTGCTTAATGTAATGGGTTACATAAAGGGGAGCTAAGTTGCTAAAGATGGCTAACAACAACAACAACAGTAAAATCGTTTTTACGTCAAATGTAACCATATAAATCTTAATGAAATATAAAATATAGTCTCTCAGGATCTAATGAGCATATATAGTGATCGGTGATAATGTTATTCATGCCCCACTCAGCCTATAAACCATGATGATGCTAACGCGCTAGCATCGTTAGCATGGTTCTTCCTTTAATTTCTACATAATAAATAAGCTAAATATTATTTAAAATATGAAATATAAAATCGGGTCTAATTGGAGCATAATAGTGATCAGTGATTATGTTATTCATACCCCACTCAGCCTGTAAACCCCTGTTAATATGACGTTAGCATAGTCGTTAGCATGGTCCTGCTACATAATAAACTAAGCTAAATGTATTTCAAATAATATAAAAATTAAATAATATATGATGAGTCTTTCTTAGGTCTAATACTGTTCAGTGTTTAGTGATTATGCCCCAGTAATCATTATATGCAATTGATTATAGGCACTTTACCTGTATGCTCTGCTGCAGTGATGTCCTCACGCACTGTTTTTGCAAGTGACGCTAGTCACACATGTGTAGAAATCAGATCCACAATCGTAATGTGTGCGTCACTTGTAGAATTTTCCTCCGAGGTGGAAAGACTGGTGATGCGAGGTTACTTGTAGAAGGCAATGCACACATGTGTAGAAATCAGATCCACAAATATTGTGCGTCGTAGTTACAGAGCTCGATTTTTTTTTTTACTTGCAGATACCAGAAAACACGAGTGAAGCAGTCAAAACATTTGTGAATTCATTTGCGAGTTATTAGCCATAAAGATTATTTGCCAGGTGTAAATTACAGAGTTGGAGAGGGAGGAATTGGACATTATTGCGCACATAAAAACATGTAACATAACATGTAAAAAGCAGGCGACAAATGTGCAAATAATAACTACAGAGCTTGACTTTTTACAGAGCTCGATTTTATATTTACAATGCTGATTTTTTTGTGTGATCACAGTACAGAATAGAAGAGACGAATGCATAATATTTGCGACGTTAATAAATATACGACTGACGAATGCAAAATATTTGCGACGTTAATAAATATACGACTGACGAATGCAAAATATTTGCGACGTTAATAAATATACGACTGACGAATGCATAATATTTGCGAGGTTAGAAAAAATCTTTGCAGATAATAAAGTCCAATATTATCTTCCATAGTCCGTAGCCCTATTATGCATGTCAAACTAGGGTCCTTGAAATAAAAATGGTTGAGAATCACTGCTGGTGCGGTAAAAATCTTCTCTTATTGGGGTCCCTGGCATATCTTTTCAAATGGGGGTCCACGGGCTAATAAGTGTCAATTTGGGGGTCCTTGACATGAAAAAGTTTGAGAACCACTGGCCTAGTTGATTTCAAGGCATTTGATGCAGCTGCGGGGATAGAAAGCGAACGGCAGAGGCCGCTGTTTCATTTGGGATACTACTTAAAGTATCAATTCCACAATGTAGAAATACTCTTTTACAAGTAAAAGTCTGGTATTCAGAATGTAGCCTACTTGAGTAAAAATACAAAAGTATTGGCATCAAAACGTACTTAAAGTACAAAATTTAAAAGTAGGCAACTCATTATGCAAAATATCCCATTTCAAAATGTATACAAATAAAACGCCGCTCACAACGTGACGCATTGCTATATTTTCATATAATGCATGATTTCTAACCATCCAAATCTACGAAGTAACTAGTTACTAAAGTTCTAAAATAATTGTAGTGGAGTAAAATGTACAATATTTGCCCTGAGATGTAGTGGAGTTGAAGTAAAAAATACATATAAAGAATACCACAACATTTTTACTTGAGTACATATACTTTCCACCACTGGGAACAAGTATTGTGTAAGATGGGTTTAACAACAGCTTTTCCTTTTTATTTGCCAGGTTAGCTTGTTAAAAGGAGAATGTTATCCTCACCTCCCCAGGTGACAGATAAGTGTGGTGTGATTGTGTTATGCGAGAAAAGACTACAGAGTCGACGTGCAACGACGTCACGAGTGTGCGACCGAGCGCGAGCGGGAGCAACACAGCTGTAAGAGTCAGAGAGCGAGAGACAGTTTTAATAAAAGTTGACCACGTTATTAAGTACAGTTGGACTCACGCGTTAGTTATTCAATAACACGACAATAAGAACGTTAATTGGCCCTTCCTTTTGCCCCACCAGTCAACATGGTTGACTGACTGCTCAATTATCAGTTCTTCATGTCCATGTTGTTTCTTGTTGTGTGTTCATGAAAGCGCAAAATGGTCATTATTATTGACATAAATAGCTAATGCTATTGTAGTAAAGTGGCCAGAGGCAACATAAGCCAAGCTGTGTTGGTGAAATACTAACATGTTAAACATCTATAATATGAGCTCAGGACTCAGGAGGCTCAAACCACTCCAGAGTAACAAAAAAAAAGCATGGGTTTCCGAGGCTACTCCAGAGAGACAGAGCAGAGGTAGGAGTTCAATGTAATCATACGGTCAGTGGTGTAAAGTTAAAGTACATTTACTGTACTTGAGTAAAAATTTTGAGGTATTTCGAATTTTCAGTACTTTTATACTTCTACTCCACTACATCTCAGAAGAAAATATTATACTTTTACTCCACTACAATTATTTGAAAACTTACTGATTACTTTGTAGATCTTGATTATTATTACAAAACATAGGCTATAGCTACATGTTTTGGCTATTTTCAGAAGATTTTCATTCATTTTGAGAACTTGAAATGGGACATTTTGCATAATGAGTACTTTTACTTTTTGTAATTCATTAGTACATTTTGATACCAATACATTTGTACTTTTACTCAAGTAAAATTTTTATTCCGGACCTTTACATGTAACAGAGTATTTTGATATTGCAGTATTGATACTTTTACTTGGTTTTCCACCACTGCAAATACTGTTAATTGGCCCTTCCTGTTGCTCTATGACTTGGTTGACTGACTGGTCAACAGCTTCTCAAGTAGTTCTTTATTTCCATGTTTCTTTCTGTGTGTTCATGAGAGGGTAAAATGGTTATTATTATTGACATAAATAGCTAATGCTATTGTAGTTAAGTGGCCAGGGGCAATATGAGCCTTAAGGAAGCTGTGTTGGTGAAATCCTAACATGTTAAACATCTATAACATGAGCTCAGAGACTCAAACCAGAAACCACCAGAGAGACAGAGCAAAGGAAGGAGTTGAATGTTTAATGATACTCTATGTACCATCCATACCATGACTTTAACACACTTGGACATAAGCCTACGCTATATTGTATATCGTATAAATGTTTAAAATGAATATAAACCGAATATTCAGTGGTGAATTATTTACCTAAGTAAAGGTATCAATATTACAATGTAGAAATACTCTGTTAAGTAAAAGTCCTGAATTAAAAATGTACTTGAGTAAAAGTATTGGTATCAAAATAGAAAGTACTCACTATGCAGAATGTTTTCGAATGTATAAAATGTATACAAATCTTTTGAAAATAGCAGATATACAAGCAGATATACAAGCTCACAACGCGTCGCATGGCGACGTGTTGTGAGCTTGTAGATCGGCTATTTTCAAATGGCCGAAATGTATACAGGTCTGTAGTGGCAGTGGGTAATAGTAGTTTGCAAAAATAATCAAAATCTACAACTAGCAACTAAAGTTTTCAGATAATTGTAGTGGAGTAAAAGTACAATATTTGCCACTGAGATGTAGTGGAGTAGAAGTATTGAAAAATGTAAATACTGAAGAAAGTAAAAAAATACTCAAAATTGTACTTAAGTACAGTACTTGAGTACATGTACTTAGTTACTTTACACCACTGGGTATACCATACATGACTTTAACACACTTCGACATTAGCCTATATCTATATTGTATATGGTATAAATGTTTAAAATCAATATAGTAATACCGATATATTTAATAAATGTGATCACTCAGTGTATTGGCCTACTTAAGTCCACCGTGGGACTGTCTGGATAAGACGAGTGGTGCAACGTGGGGTCCTTGAGGGGGTTCCAGGGGGTCCCCAGCTAAATTATTGATGGTTAATCTTCACCATACATGTACCAGCACAACTAGAGTGTATATTCTACTGTACCCAACAAAGAATGACTATTAGACGTTCACTGTTCACATCATTGAAAGTAAAGGAATTCTGGACCAAATGTCTAACAATAAAAAAGACAAATTGATATCTTACATCTTAATCTGACATGGGTCCATGTGGCTTAATGCATAGTAGTATGCATAATAAATGTTTTTCAGGCCAAGGACCCCTTAACTGAGAGAGAGATGAAGCAGGGACCCCCACTACATATTGTATAGATGAGAGAGAGATGAAGCAGGGACCCCCACTATACATTATTTATAATTGGTTTGTTCCTGAAACAAAGAAGGCTGAGAAAGAATCAATGGTCACAATATTAGAATCACAATCAAACTGATATCTATATTGTAGCCATCCACCCAGATGTTTCACAGTGTTACAAAGACACATAGTCGTCTGCTGACCTCTTTGGTAGAGGTGTGGGTTGTGTTGTTACCTTGCCATGATGTAACTCCCAAAGGTGGACAAGAAATACAAAATAATTGCTCCATTGATTAGAAATTGATGATTCAAAATATGCTTCTCATTGACTTACATTGTACGCTGAAACAGCTCTCAAAGTCACTGCTTTAGCACTTAAACAAACACAAACAAAGCTGATTCAGACGATATGGAACATCACCAAACCCAGTACTGTTTTTTTGTTAACTTTTTTATATAAAAAATGCTCTATATTGTCTGAATCAACTTTGTTTGCGTTCGTTTAATATGTGCTGAAAGAGTGACTCTGAGAGCTGTTTCACCGTTCAATGTAAGTCAATGAGGAGCATATTTTGAATCATCAATTTCTAATCACTGGAGCAAATATTTTTTATTTCTTGTCCACCTTTGGAGTTACATCATGGCAAGGTAAATTCATAACCCTAACCTCTACCAAAGTGGTCTTGCCCTCTAATAAGACAGTTGAATGAGTAGCCTACATTATGTTCAACATTTTATTTGTGGTATCTCTCTCAACACAGTGACGCAACACATCATCTGACGCTGGACAGTGGAGGGAGAGCTGAAGAAGGCCCTGCATCACACCATGGGGTAGCCTACTAAAGACACTAGTGGCCCAGAACAGACATGTCTACATGCCAGCCGACATAAAGGGCAGTAAGTAAGTAAACGCACAGGCTGTAGATATATCTGTGTGTGTGTGCGCGTACTTGTATTACTATACTTGTGAGGACCAAATAGACTTTATGAGGACAATGTTCCTGGTCCTCACAGGAGAAATGGTACAGTAGTTTTATGGTAAACAAAAAAAAAAAAGGTTTTTAGAGTTAGTCTTACAATAAGGACAAGATTCGGGTTAGGGTTAGAAGGCATAATTAGAGGTTTATAGATTTAGAGGTTAGGTGGATCAGCTATTTTCCGGCTTTAGGCTTGTGGTTAACAATGGCCAAAGAATAAATCTATATTAAAATTGGCTTAAGGGAGGACTGGCCGGCGGGCGGGCGGACGCCGGACGGACCTCTGACATCAGGAGTTCACCAATGCAGCTACGCCCAAATATGGAGTGTGTTGTCTAACCTCAATGTGTCGTCAAAGCATCAGGCGCAAACTAATCACTCAGCTCCATATGTGAGCACAAAAAGTGGCATGCCCATATACGGGCAATCGGGCATATACTGATGACATCAGGGATCTCCATATATGTGCGTGAAAGGGACCACTGCCATATCAGCATGCCCATGTATGGGCATATCGGTTGGAATGGCGGTGCGACATAGGTGTCGAACTTCTAGTTCATAAAATCTGCATTCTAAAACTTTTATGTCCTCACAAGTAGAGTAATAAGAGTGTGTGTGTGTGTGTGTGTGTGTGTGTGTGTGTGTGTGTGTGTGTGTGTGTGTGTGTGTGTGTGTGTGTGTGTGTGTGTGTGTGTGTGTGTGTGTGTGTGTGTGTGTGTGTGTGTGTGTGTGTGTGTTTAACAGGCCCTAGAGTTTTAATAGGCCTAACGTTTTTTTGAACCTTGAATACGTATTCTAAATAAGGTGTCTTGTTAGAATGAGATGGGGCTTTCACTTTGGAAAGGTGACAGTGGACCGTGACGGTGACGGGCCCTATATGTGTGTCATAATAATGTTTGAGTGGCTTCTTTTCTGGCTGCGGCTGCAAGCCTCCGATCCTCCCCTGATGACTGTTTTGACAGTTCAATAATAGCCTTGGTTGCCAGTGAGGGTCAACGTACCCCTTGAGCACTGAATGCAATTCCACATCGGTTATTCACAATAATAAATAAAAAAACTCCCCCCATTCGTGGTAATTAGATTCTTGAATCAAATCATTTTGTTGCCCCTTGGATCCCGGCCCAAACACTAGAAAACAAAATAACCCCCAAAAGAGCTCGCTGTGTGTTTCTAATTGAAGCAGAGGACAGGGTGTTTTAGTTAACAGAAGGGCACCGATGCCAGATGTGTTTTGGTGCGATGCCGATTTTTCAGAGGGTTCCTATACCGTTGTTTTGACCAATTGGACTATTTTGTCAAAACTTTAGGTCTACAAGCTCACAACACGTCACGATGCCACGCGTTTTGAGCTTGTAGATCGGCTATTTGCGACACACAGATTATGAGTACAGACACAAACAAGCAGTGGTGGAAAAAGTACTCACATTTTTTACTTAAGAAATGTTAAAAGTATCAACACTGCAATGTAGAAGTACTCTGTTACAAGTAAAAGTCCGGAATTCAAAATGTACTTGAGTAAAAGTACAAAAGAATTGGTATCAAAATGTACTTAAAGAACCAAAAGTAGAAAGGACTCATTATGCAGAATGTCCCATTGGACAAGTTTTCAAATGACAAAAAATCTTTGAAAATAGCAGATCTACAAGCTCAAGATGCGACGCATTGTGGGCTTGTAGATCGGCTGTCAAATGGCCGAAGGTATAGGGCTGAAGTGGGTAATGTATGCTTTGTAATAATAATCCAAATAAAGTAGCTAGTAACTAAAGTTTTCAAATAATTGTAGTGGAGTAAAAGTACAATATTTTATAATCGATTAGATTGATTTGTTTTAATAAAGTAATTGTTGCACACTCAGATACAAGTAACTGATATAGCGTCGCTACAGTGTCGGCAGTGCTGTATGGCTGAACAGTACAGTGTATGCCTCCGTTTAATTTAATTCACGGCTGACATTAAGTTATTGCAGCCATATCATTTGTTTTAGATTAAAATGGCCTCCCAAATAGCATTAGGATATACGGATCGCTAATCCTAATTTTGAAATGCTGTTACCATGAAAAGGTTGATCCCTAAAGTCAACGGTTTGCTTACATAAGCAGGGCACACAGGGCGCTCTGTGAGAGGACGTCCCCTTCAATGAGGTTGATGATCACATACTGTCCTGTGCAGTGGTGGAAAGTAACTAATTACATTTACTCAAGTACTGTACTTAAGTAAAATAAAAAAGTAATAAGTACTTTTACTTTACTTGAGTATTTACAATTGTCAATTCTTTTACTTCTACTCCACTGCATCTCAGAGGCAAATATTGTACTTTTCACTTTTTTTAAAACTTGAGTTACTTTGCAGATTTGAATTATTATTACAAAACATACATTAACCACTTCAGCCCTATTTAAACTAATCTACAAGTTCACAACGTGCCGCGATGTGACGCATTGTGAACTTGTAGATCTGCTATTTTCAAAAGATTCTATTACATTTTATACATGACACCTTGTGAAATGGGACATTCGGCATAATTAGTACTTTTACTTTTGGTACTATTTTGATGCCAACTCTTTTGTACTTTTACTCAAGAACATTTTGAATACCTGACTTCTACTTAAGTAAAAAAAAAAAAAATGTATTTTCCACCACTGGTCCTGTGTTGTTTTGAAGTTGACTGTACACGCCACGCATCCCACCCCAGCTGTCTGTGTCTGCTGTGTCACAATGACTGAAACAGCTTAGAGAGATTAAAAAAAACAACAGCGAGAAATCGACAGAGCACCTGATTTTTATCCTCACGCTAATCTCCTAATACCTAACCTCATCCCGTCCCCTCAGTGTATTGTCTACAGTGCTACTACTGAAAATTAACAGACTGATGCATCATGCAGCATGTTACTGCACATGGCCAATTGAGGTAATTCTTCAACTGAAAATGTAATAATATTCATGAGGTTTGCTTACCAGGGTGGCCAGTGGCAATCTTTTTTAAATGACTGATGTATATATACTTACTTACTTACTTATGCCCTAGCTCATTTTCATGGAGCATAGGCCGTTGACTACAGTCCGCCAGAGTCCTCTATCCTGGGCCTTCTTTTCTAGCCGTTTCCATGTCAGTCCACACTGCTTGATGTCAGTCTCAAGGTCACTGCTCCAGATGTTCTTTGGCCTTCCCTTCTCTTTCTTGTGCCTTGCGGGTTCCATATAAAGCAGGGGTCTTCAACGTTTTCAGGCCAAGGACCCCCTAGCTGAGAGAGAGATGAAGCAGGGACCCCCTCTATTGTATAAAATTGTGTTTCAGATAAACTTTAGCTGCTCTTTTTTCCCTCTACACCTATACCTCTTTGCCAAAAATAACAGATCTACAAGCTCACAACGCCCCGCAGCGCGAGGCATGAGCTTGTAGATCGGCTATTTTTGGCTAAAGTTCTCCTCAGAAAAGGGATGCTAGGGTTCAAGTGGTTAATGTAAAAACAAAAAAATCATATCACACAAAGATTTGGCCGACCCCCTGTATTAACTCTGAGGACCCCCTAGGGGTCCCGGACCCCCTTTTGAAGACCCCTGATCTAAGGGCTTGTCTCGTGATTCATGGTATTGGACTTCCGGAGTGTGTGGCCGATCCATCCCCACCTTCTTCTCTTAATCTCCTCTTCCACTGGTGGTAGACCCACTCAATTACTGATGTATGTTATTTATATATTAACCTCATGAACCCTACCGTTCCTATTCTAGGGGCGAACATTCAGCAAAAAATAGCCTATCTGCATGTAAGCGTAGCTATTTTCAGCCAAGAGGTTTGATGTAGGGAAAAGCCACCCGTGTTCATGGCATTCTTCTTGTTTTAGTGTCTTTGAAGCGTGTTGGCTTGCTTCTCCCTTGAGCCCATTGATATGGGATTGTACTCTTAAAGGCCGAACCATCCTTTCTTCTGCCAAGAAACCAAAGGGCACAGAAAATCCATAAAAGATCAAGTCTTCTCAGAAACCGGTGCAAGTGAGCGGGAAAAGAGCTGTTGCCCAAAGTTGAAAGCCGACCCGAGAAAAAGACGATAAAGCCAGCCTTAAGTATGATAAGCTGGTCATCACGCCCAGGGCTGGACAAAGTCAATCATCGGCTTAAAGCACTTCAAGGTTCAATTTAGCTTTTAGAAAAAGGATTTATGTCGGATCTGTAACGTTTCATGTTAATTTGTTTTGTGTGTCCAAATCCACGAAGTGACACGTTGTGAACTTGTAAATCTGCTATTTTTGGCAATGTTCTACGATTGTGGCGATACTGAGGTCATGTTAGGATAACTTTTGTTACATACTGTACTGTAGCAGGATGTGAGTTATAATATAAAGTTGATATTTGTACTAATGGTAAACATAGATAGAGGCAGGATTTTAAGCAGAGATGAGGAAAGTTGAATTTAGAGAATATGACCCATACATGGAATGTGCTCAATAAAGCTGTTATGTTTATACCAAACTCAATGAATTATAATGAAGTCTTACTTCTAATATATTCACCAATATGATAGACAGACCCCAGGTGGTGTGACCTGGCACCAGCACCTCTTCCATGCTTATACTTGGCGCCTGATCTAGTTGTCTTGGTTTCGAGCCGATGTCACACACAGCAAAAACACATTTACAGGCTCACAACGTGTTACATTTTCAGCTTCAGTTTCCTCAGGGTTCACAGCAATGAATACCCCCCTCCCCCTCCAACACACACACACGCACGCACGCACGCACGCACGCACGCACGCACGCACGCACGCACGCACGCACGCACGCACGCACGCACGCACGCACGCACGCACGCACGCACGCACGCACGCACGCACGCACGCACGCACGCACGCACGCACGCACGCACGCACGCACACACACACACACACACACACACACACACACACACACACACACACACACACACACACACACACACACACACACACACGCACGCCCCTTAACAATTACTGGCACCCACAGTCTTAAATTATTATACTGCATTTTTCACTTTTCTGCAATTACTGTAGTCACTCACGCTATGCAGTTATATTATGTAGATTGTACAGTGTTCTCTTGATTTATTGTTATTCTTAACTTATTTGTATTTTATTGTCTTGTTTTATCTCCCTCCTCGTTGAGGAAAGCTTGGAGTGAAATAAATGGTAAATGGTGCATTTATATAGCGCTTTTATCCAAAGCGCTTTACATAGATTGTGCATTACATTCACCCATTCACACACACATTCATACACTGATGGTGGAGGAAACCAATGCAAGGCACCAACCTGCTCATCGGGAGCAATTAGGGGTTCAGCGTCTTGCTCAAGGACACTTCGACACTAACTCTGGGGGAGCCCGGGATCGAAACTGTGAACCTCTACCGGCCACTCTACCCCTGAGCCACTGCCGCCCCTGAAAAAGTTTCACTGGCTGCAATGCTGCTACCTACTGTAGTACCATCATGTGCACACGTGACCCTTTGAATGCTTAAATGCTTTTGGATGTAATAATTTCTACCTCACTATTATCCTCACTCCGAATAGTTTTTAATAGTAATCATTTTTGTAGTTCTACAACCAGGAACTGAGTTAGCCACGACGGTTCCCACCCCCAGAGTTCCAATGCTTATTTCCCTGTAGGGTTTTTGATCTATGAAGAAAATAATGTGGTTAACGTACAGTTAAAGCCTAAGAGAGTTTTACTACCCCTTAATATTTAAACCGTAACTCTTGAAGCCATGCAGGAGCTCCCAGCCAGCAAACTGGTGCTGTGGGATTATTGTACGTGTGTAGTGGCGGAAAGTACCGGCGAGCTAGCCCGATGCGTGGAGGACTGAGATGACTGGAAACATCGTTGGCGGGTTCTTTTGAGGGCGGCCTAGAGAGATGAGACGTTTCCCCTCTAAGGATGGCAAATCAATGTCGGTTTGTGTCCGTATTTCTACCACTTTGGTTCCAATAAGCAACATAACTCAAAAACGGCTGGCCGGACTGCAGTGGAATTTGTTGAGCACCTTTCTGTCCCTTAGAGCAGTGGGCCTTTAAGACCTTAAAAAAGTAATCAACACAAACTATACTATAAAAACTGGTCAAACATTGGCCAAATTGTCAAATAATATAAGAAAGAGGCAACATTTGTGAAAATAGACGATTTATTTACAAGCTCACAACGCCTACAAAAAGACATCATCACTATAACACTCCATATAGATTCACGTCTCACAGAGATCTCTGTATTTATAGGATTGAGATGTAGGATTGAAAGCATTTGTTTGGATGAAGGATTAGACCGTAATCACCCCCCCCACCCCCCGTAAGAACTAAGACGTGTGGTTACTGATACTGATGACATCTCCTTTAACAGTTATATGATGGATTACATACAATAATCCTCTCCAATCTCTATGCTGTCGTATATGATCCCATCCAGTACTTGCAGTCAAGATTAAACGACAACCTGAAGACGTGTGTAGTAGGGGCTTCGCCTCAAAGGGATCGATTGGTTTCCCCTGTCTCTGTAGGTTTGGAAGATCCCCCCCCCCCATATTCTTTATTTGGATCCCCATTATCTTTCACAAAGTGGTCGCTAGTCTTCCGGGGGTCGGCTTAACTACAATCCTACTGCCTACTGCCTCTGTGGAGACTTGAGACGGCGTGCTGCTTTGCTCTCATGGGTACTGTATCTCTGTGTAGAGTCGTCATGGTGCTGGGTCACAGCATGATGCATGGGCCTGTCGCTGTCCATCAGCTGTGGTGCTGAACCGGTAACCAATCAATGCATGTAGACTGACATGTGCTGTCCATTATGTCACAACTGGCAACCTTTTTTTTTCTTGAAGCTTGCTTGCTTGCTTTGAAGAGCCTCTCAAGAGTGACCCCCCCCCCCCCACCCCCACCCCCTTTTCTGTGTATTTGTGCGTCAGTGGTGTCGCAACTCTCACAGAAATACTCTTGTTTTTGTTTTGTTTTCACAGCATTGAGTTAACATTTGGCTACACTGCCAACAAAAGGCTATTGATGTCGCGCTGTAGTTAAATATAATTGTTGTAATGTGATGCATTTCTAGTGACTTTGTTATGGTCCAAAGGAGTATTGCAGGAGATATAGTCGGTCCTAAGGTATTTTCATAGGTTCTTTTCAAATATGGCCCCCTTTTTGAAGAAAGTTAGGACACCCTTGACGTAAGCCCTAGCGTACCTGTTCTGGGCATGTCATAATTCTACGGGAAATAAGCAAACATTCTGTGAAAATATCCGATCTGCAAGTGCTGAGTTGTGACGCGTTGTGACGCGTAGATTTTGTCGTTGGAAGAGATTTGGGGTAGAGGGAAAAAATATGGAGGACCAAGAACAGACCCCTGGGGGACCCCGGCCAAAGAAGTATAAAGGGTTCATGCGTACAACCAACACAAACATGACAAAATCCTTTTTCTAAAAGATAAATTGAACCTTGAAGCGCTTTAAGCTGATGATTGACTTTGCCCAGCCCTGGGCGTGATGACCAGCTTATCATACTTAAGGCTGGCTTTATCACCTTTTTCTCAGGCGGCTTTCAGCTTGGGCAACAGCTCTTTTCTCACTTGGACCCGTTTCTGAGAAGACTTGCTGATCTTTTATAGATTTCTGTGCCCTTTAGCTTCTTGGCAGAAGAAATGATGGGTCTTTAAAGTCAAAGCGCAATGTCATGAACCCTGGTACTGTAGCTTGAGAGCGTTTTGTCGATCCTCTACAGTTCATCTGCATCTAAAGCTGCAACTATCTTAGCTATCTTAGCGATTATTTTATCGATTACTTTTTCGATGAATCGAATAATGGAGAAGCAGATTTCTTTTGTGAATACATTTTTTACGCAAAAAATAAAAATCTAAATGATTTATGATATATGACTAGAGAATCACACACACAGATAATGTATCCGCTTGTGTTCCATTTCCACATTTTGTTTATCCTTTATCCCGTGTGAGTTCTCTCTCCTGATTGGATACAAATTGGTGTCAAGAGATGTTGATATCCAGGCTGCCATTGTATGCCAGAGGCCTTGTTGTATTTGAGATCAAATCCAGATCCAAATCATCTTGGTTCAGTGAAGGGCTGTATTTAAGACTTCCAGACAGGATTACATAGATGATTGTTAGATGTACTGTAGACAAAGCCAGATTGGTCTCTCATGTCATTGACCTAATGTTCTCATCACACTGGATTCTGACCTCACAGAGTCCTTGCTTTGATTATTCCTCGTCCATTCATTGCTGATGCCACATTGTCACCATGTGCAACGTGATCAACTGTGATCTTCGACGCACCAAAACAAAGCGTGTCACAACCAGTGCTGGCTTAACGGAAGGGCTTTAGGTGCTGCAGCACAGGTCACCAACCTTGGGGGGGGGGGGCACCAAACTGCGGGGACAAAGCAAAAGACTCAGCTATCGCCGAAGAGCGCCAAAGTTTAGAAGCAACGGCTGCTTAATCTTCGCTAAAACAGTGAAATGGGTCGGTGATGCGTACATCCCGCATCACCCCCCCCCCCCGCCTTTTCTTTTTGATCTTTTATCGGTATCAGTGATTCTGCAGTTGATCTGTCTAAACTTTTATGTATTTAACCACTTAAAACATTTAGTTTATGCATATTTTATATTACGTTTGCTTGTTCATTGGGACGGCCACTTTGCAGTCTGTCTTTGACTTCACCAGTCTCACGGAACTTGGTCCTAAGTTTGGAAATGGTGCCAGGGCTGACACCAAATATTTTGCTGCCATTCTGTGTAACGGAAACACCAGCTTCCACTTGCCCTGCACGGGCCTTATCCTGAAGGGACAAACATGGCATCTCTCCATGGGGGCAGTGTTGCTGCTTGGAGCATACACAAACTCAACAAAGTTGCAGGACCCACGCTCAGGTACCATGCTCGGGTACAGGTCGCTCATAACGAGTTGTCCAAAACGATTACCAACAGAAGCACTTTGGCAAAATAAATTGGGGCGCTATCCACACGTTTAGCTGTGTTGCTCATTCCACAATTGCATAATCCTTGCAAGTTATACCTCATTGTAAAGGTGGTCTGTGGTCCACAGGCGCTCCAAAATCGCGGTCAGCATTGGGACCCAAAAATCTGGCACCGTTCGCACTCCAATCATAACACATCCTCCGCCATTGAGGCATTTGTCACTTCAGTTCACTTTGTGTACGTTTGTATTCCCCAAAATGGTCGGCTGTTCCGCTATGCTTTATCAAAGAGATTGTGTCTTGTAGAAAGCAGAACAATATGTGCTTGCTTTTGGCTCCTCTGCTAGACTTGTGCAGTCTGCTATTTCCTAGATAAGCTTTACATCTGATCGAGGCATTGTTTGTTACCAGATTAATGCGTCAGGTTTGTATTAGATTATCCCATTTTGGGCGGTAACCCCTATTTGTAACGATACCTTTCAGGACGGGAACCCCTTTTGGGGTTCCTGTTGCTATGTACTTGAAGTGTATTTGAAGTTTTTCAGAAAACTCAGGTCAGGATTTAGAAGATGTTTTCAGAATGGGCCTCAGGTCTAAATGGGTTATAGTAAATAGACTACCTCGGGAGGTGTTCCTGTTCTCTGCCAGATAAGATGTTAAAACTTGTGCTGAATGCCCATGGCTTCAGGCCAGAATCATTTATTTCTTTTGTAACTGCAGTGACTAAATCATCGTATTGGATATTTGAATTCATTTCTTGGGTGAAAAGAAAAACTAGCAACGATCAAATAAAGAAACGTTTTATTAAGAAATTGGGGAGTGGGACATTCAAAGGAGTTAGACGGAGCTGTCAGAACCTCATGTCAAAAACACATTTCATAGAGAATGAGGGACAAATTAAAGCTGCACTATGTATCTTTCCTCTTCTACCCCGGATTTGAATGCGTTTTCCTGCTTTCTTTTTGAGACTGATGATTTACCTTTGACAGGTGCCTATCTCTACAACATGGGTTCCCAAACCTTTCAGGCCGACTAGTAGGCATTACATTTGACTCGGTTCCACAGATAAATATTGTGAAAATAGCAGATCTACAAGCTCACAACGCCTTGCGTTGCGAGGCGTTGTGAGCTTGTAGATATTTTCTCAATGTTTCCCTCTTTCTTACGTAATATTTGACAATTTGGCCTTCAAAAATATCTTAAAAGTCATTACATTGTAAACTTTAGAAATGTGCAGATACCCAGTATACACATACTGTATGTTGGTTTGTTTACTGTTGAGTGAGAAAACAATGTTGGACATTAAAGCCAATCATCCAAAATAATTTGGGGACCCCGCCGGGGGTCCCGAACCCCCAGTTTGGGAACCACTGCTCTACAACACTAATCACAGTCCAGAAGGAGGACACACTGGAGCAGCTCTTCTGGTGCTGTTGAGTTCCACTCCTGTGACACAGCCTTTAGCTCTGCCAATAGGCTCTATGCAAAGCAGCCATATTGGAAAGAAATTGGGCCTCTTCCTTACTTCCTTCACAGGTTTTACCAATGATACTAATGAAGGCTCTGTTCCATTTAGTGTAGCACAGTGGACCCCCATAACTCTGAGAGTGTACAAATGGAACCAAATGGACCCTTACGGGTCCATTTGGTTCCATTTGTACACTCTCAGAGTTACACACTCGTAAGGGGCCATTTGAAACCCCCTCAAGGAACCATAAGGGTCCCTGGACCACACTTTGAGACCCACTGGTGTAGCAGAGTGTTTCCAGTGAGCCCAACATGCACAATATCAGCACTCTGACTCTGTTTGACCAGAATGGAACAGAGCCTTCATTAGTATCATTGGTAACACCTGTTCCGAATTTCTTTCCAATATGGCTGCTGTCCATAGAGCCTATCACAGTCCACTCACTTAGTACACACTGTACACAAACTGACCTTATCTATTATACAGCAGCTTATGCCTGATGTATATGTGCTTGCACGCCCTGTCTACGAGCTCATTAGTATGCGACGCGTCGTGAGCTCGTTCGATCCTGCTCTTTTCCTATACGCGACACTGGACGTGCAACTATAAGCATAAATCAGGCTTTATAGTCACATCGGTGAAGAAGAGAGACGATATCCGTATCCATTTACAATCGTTAGAACAGGTGATTCTCAAAGTTGGGGTCCGGGGACCCCCAGGGGTCCTTGAAGGAGTTCTAGGGCGTCCGCAGCTAAATTAGTTAAAGGTAGTGTAGGCCTACTGTAAGTGATGTATTTTGGTTAAAACAAAAAGGTTTTTTGTTAAAAGGTTAAAGCATTATATTCTGATAATAATCATTGCTACAGAGTGTTTGTTCAGTAATAGGGGTCTCCATGTTTCTCCAGCTCTTTAATAAACAGAAAATACATTTTCAGGTAGGTGACAAAATGTCAGCCAATCAGGAGAGAGTACCCATTTATCAGCTTCATTTTTATAGTGCTCCAGTTCCAATTGTCAGCTCATAATTTCTTTGTGTCACCACTTCCAATTTCACTTGTTTAATCTGTTTCCTAACTGAGTTCTCTATCCTGATTGATTGGAAAAAAGTTGGTATCCTGACTTGAAAATGCATTTTCTGTTTAATAGCTGGAGAGACATGGAGACTCCTGTTACCGAACAAACACTCTATAGCAATGAGTGCTATCAGAATATAGAGCTATTTAACACTTATTTTAACCAAAGACATTTTTTATGTAGCATCAAAATGACTTTAGCCACTAATATATAACTCCATATACACATTGGCTATTTTAAAATAGACGATCTACAATTGGCCATTTTCAAAACAATATTGAAAAAATTAAATATTTTAACAACACAAATCTTCTATGAGGGTCCCTGGCACAACATCCTTTCTGATGGGGGTCCACAGCAAAATTATATACATTTGGGGGTCCTTAACATGAAGAACCACTGGGTTAGACACACTACAGTGAACACGTTTTCATATCTCAATGATGGCTTGCTGTGAAGGGCGTTATAGTCAGTCCCGGGGTCTCCCACTCCCACTGAGACGACGGCGGGTAGTCGGCGGCGGCCTTCAGGCGTCCGTTCTGCTCCTCCTCCGGCCTCGGCTCGATGAACGCCACGTGTCGGTTCTCTTCCGGTTTGGGCCTCGTGACGGATGCCGAGAACATGGAGCAAAGGGCGTTGGTGGGTTCATAGGCGGCGGGGGGGAGGACGGGATCGAGCGGGAGCTTGCAGCAGCCGCAGCGGCACGGCGTCAGGTAGAGGTAGACGAGGATGAGAACCATGGTCACCGCGCAGCCTATCAGCGTCGTGTAGCCCTCGCTGAAAGCCTCGGCCGCGTGCCGGGCCACGCCCACGGTCACGCTCACCTTGCGGGTGGCGTTCGTCGCCCGCTTCGAGTCCACAGCCGTGCACACGTACAGACCCGAGTCGTTGAGTGTCGCTGCGGACACCTCCAAGGTTCCGTTAGCAAACAGGCTCATGACGACGGTATCGTTGACGCTGACGCTCTCCGTGACGTAGCCCTGGCCGGGCGTCAGCCACGTGAACGAGAGGTCTGCGGACGACTCTGTGCCGCTCAGGGACGTCTGGCAGTCCAGGTGTAACCTTTCCCCCTCAAACACCGACAGGCTGGAGAGGAGGACGGTCACCGGCAGCGCCACGGTTCTAAGACCCACGGTGCAGTTCTGGAAGAACCGGTCGTGTCGGAGGAAGCGGATGGCGCCGCGCGTCGGGTCCCCGTAGGCGGGCGTGCAGGTGTACTCGTCCGCAAAGTCCCGCAGAGACTCGTGGCCCCTCATCTCCTCCCAGTGCCGGAAGACGCTGTACATGGAGCAGTCGCACGTCAGCGAGTTGTTGTGGAGGTACAGGCCCTTCTGCACCAGCCCCGGCAGGGACTTCACGTCCTCCCACGGCAACTCGGCCATGCGGTTGGACGAGAGGTCCAGCATGGCCAGGAACGGGTGGCTGTGGTCTCGGATGGAGAAGAAGGGGAAGTCGGTGATCCGGTTGAGGCTGAAGTAGGCCTTCTTCAAGCTGCTCAGGCCGCTCAGCGTGCTCCCCTCCACCTGGGCGATCCTGTTGTCGAACAGGAGGAGCTCCTCCAGCCTCCACAGGCCCTGGAAGTATAGGGATGGATGGGACGATCGTTATTATCGTTTATCGTGATAAAAAAAAAGATCACAATAATCGTATCGCAGAGATTTTAAGTTATCGTGAAATTGTCCTTCATCATACGCTAGGATGAAATAGCTTTTGTTGAGCTGCAAATTCAGTACAACTTCCAAAAATAGCAGATCTACAAGCTCACAACGTGTTGCGTTGCAACGCGTTGTGAGCTTATAGAGTGGCTATTTTTGGTGAACATTCCCCCCAGAATAGGGATACTGGGCGATCAAGTGCTTAACAAAAAGTGCCGTTTTAAGTTTTAAGCATATTTTGATAATCGTGATAATATCGTTAATCGCAAATTATTTTTGCCACCATAATTGTGACATGTCATTTTCATATCGTCCCATCCCATACCTGGAAGTAATGGCGCTCCACCACGCGGAGCTGGTTGGAGGACAGGTCCAGGTGTCTGAGGCTGGAGACGTTGTGGAAGACGCCCTGGCCCAGGCTGGCGATCTGGTTGTGGGCCATCCGCAGGGCCTCCAGCCTGGACATGCCGTCGTTGAAGCTGCCGGGGCCCAGCCACGACAGGTGGTTGTAGCTGAGGTCCAGGGTGATGGAGGAGGCGGGCAGCCACAGAGGCGGTCGGGTCAGACCGCTGGAGCCACAGGTCACCGTGTCGGAGGTGCAGAGGCAAGCGGAA
>NC_137614.1:7445875-7451309 GCF_963280865.1 Gymnoscopelus braueri
ACTTATATAAAACACATTATTTTATACTACTCCTTCCAATTTTATCCAAATTTCACGCAAATCGGTACACATGATCTCTATAGTCATGTGATCACGACGGATGTGTTTGATTTTTCATATTCCATACTGATTGGCTAAGATTGACATCTAAAGTTTGCATTATTGGCTTGTTTTGAACAAAATTCCGCAAATCATGAACGCACCGTCCGATTGCGGTCAAACTTTGCACTCACATTCACACTATATCGAGGAACAAATGCCACCCTTTTAACATTGGCCTGTTATAGCGCCACCAGCAGGTCTAATTTAGCGAAACAAATGTTTTTAACAAAATACCTCAAATCATGAATGCAGTCAGTGTCCGATTGTCATGCAAGGCCTAAGAAGAAATGGCTTTTCACGTTGGCCTATTATAGCGCCACCAGGAGGCCACAATAGCCTACCTGACCTGGCGGAGACCTGTGCTCCGAGGAGCACTTTTTCTAGTATTTCATATGAATCTCAATCCGCAAAGTAACTAAAGGTATCAAATAAATGTACAGTAGTATAGTAAAAAGTGCAACCTCCCAAATGAAGTAGATGTATAAAGTCTAGCAAAAACATGGAAATACTAAAAGTAATGTATCACCAGTACCTCAAACTTCGTTGACTTTGTATTTGGCCCCCTCATTTCTCCCCGTTTACAGCAAATCCCTTTCTGAAAATCGTCGATCTATCGATCTACAAGCTCACAACGGGATGCGTTGCGACGAGTTGATGAGCTCGTAGATGTGCTATTTTGCGGAACGTTCGCCCCCAGAATAGGAAGCGCTAAGTACAGTACTTTGTTTTTTATCACAAAGTGATCACAAGCCGCATTAAGTGAAGGTGGGGGCCACATGCGGCCCCCACCTTCACTTAATGCGGCCCGCAGGTTAATATGGGAATACTGATATATTATTTATTTCAGCTGTTACAATTCCAAACATGCAAACAAACGCTTTAATTACTTCAGTCTGTATTAGTAGCTTAATGACTAGTATTAAAATTCTATTGTCTTTTTTATGTCCAATGTATTTGTATTTAAGTTCATAAAGTTGACATAAGTATAACTAAATGCATTTGAAATAAAAAGAAAATGTGTACTTTTCAGGATTCCAATTAAAAAATAGCAAAAATAGCAGATCTACAAGCTCAAAACGAGTCGCAGCGCGACGCGTTTTGAGCTTGTAGATCGGCTATTTTTGCTACTTTTGTGTGACATAGAATGGCGAAGTACGGCATTCATTTACAAAAAAAGCTAAAATATGGATATAAGAGGTTTCTGCCCGAACAACAACCTATGCATGTGGCCCTCTGGAGTGAGTGTGTAAATATAGTTGCCCTCTCCATCATCAAAGTTGCCCACCCCTGGGATAGAGGGTAGGGTAGAGCAGCTATAGGGAAAGAAGAAAAGAAGAAGACACATGATACAATGAAAGATATCAAATGTCAAATAATATAAAAAATCTGATAATCAATGATATATATTATATATACACTGCATAGATAGCGTATGTAGCAGCAGGTACATGCTGTTTAGAACATTTATAAGCGTCATATGCTGGTGTGTTCCATTAGCATCATCATCATGCAGGTGTTGAGTGCAGTAAAAGTACTTATGTACTTTGCCTCTGACCCATTTGTGATGTTGCTCTGCACCCCCCCATCTGTCTCTCTCTGTGTGTGTGTGCCTTTTACACTGTCTGTCCTCTCTCTCTCTCTCTCTCTCTCTCTCTCTCTCTCTGTGTGCCTTTTACACTCTCTCTCTCTCTCTCTCTCTCTGTGCCTCTCTCTCATCTCTCTCTCTCTCTCTCTCTCTCTCTCTCTCTCTCTCTCTCTCTCTCTCTGCCTCTCTCGCTCTCTCTCTCTCTCTCTCTCTCTCTCTCTCTCTCTCTCTCTCTCTCTGTGTGTGTGCTCTCTCTCTCTCTCTCCCCTTATTTAATCTCTCTGTCTCCTTTACTGTGGGCTAGCCTGGATAGATAGTGTCTTATATACTCTACTTTGTCATGGTGGGTCCTCCGGACAGCTCTTGATTTCTGTCACGGTGAATTAGATTGTCCTCCTTCAACCACCTCCTCACTGTGGCCTCCATCCATAACCCTGGGCTCCCACTCCCCTCCCTCACTCCCTGGGACCACGACCAGGCAACATGGTTGACAGGCTGGAGGGGACCAGTAAAGGAACTTTTGGAACTTTTCTACACTCTAAAGCACAGTGCTTCTCAAACTTTTTCATGCCAGGGACAGGGATATGATATATATTTGGTCTGATAATCAGGCTGCTTTTGGAGAGAAATGAGACAGACTCCAGTCACTTTCAAATTAGAGCACTGCAGGTGCAGACACGCAGGTTGCGTGTGTCTGCATCCATACAATCTGGGAACCCAAAGCCAAATAAAAAGGAAAAACAGCGCCCTCTGCTGTTTTTACTCTGTCACTTCTCTGGGGGGAGCTGAACGGAGCACCCGTGCGCAAGGAAACCAGGGGTTTTTGGTCTGCCCTCAGCGCTCCACTTCCGGTGGTGCGCTTATGTTTTCATTCCCACTAACAATATTTCTACACGGAACACTAACACCACTTCTCCCAGATACATGGATCGTTTTGGTTATAAGCCCACTTGTTTCTATGATGAAAGAGCAAGTTAAAAATGTGAATATCTTTCCGTGGTTTTGTCTGCTCCGAGGACGCTATTGTTAAATGAGTTTCGGTTTGTTTTCAGAGGGAAAGCGAGAGCACAGACAGGAAATCCCCGTGCATGTTCTCCCCGTGTCCCCTAGGGTACCCTCACAAAAACATACAGTAATCCTGGTCACTATACTGCCTCCCCCTGGCCAGCCGGGGCGCCTGATGGAGGGGAAAGGAACTGGTTGGAATAACGTGTTCCTTCCACACGCTACGTCCTACCAGGGAAACTCTCCCCTGTCAGGTGACAAGAAGGTCAGTTGGCTCTCATGCATTGAAGGAGGCATGCGCTCGGCCCTGGCCTCCCTTGGTTGGCAGAGGGAAGGTAGCGCCCAGGATTACATAGACAATTGGCACTGGGTGTAAAAAGTAGGGTTACAAAATCGTGGGATAAAAATAATAAATAAATAAATAAATAAATAGATAATGTTGTTACCTGACTATTAGTTGACTTTTGTTGAAAGAGCATATATCGGTATCGGAAATTAGGAGTTGGACCGGTATGTCGGATATCGGTAAAAAAAGTCAATATCAAACATCCCTACTCACAACGTGCCGTGCTGCGATACGTTGTGGGCTTGTAAATCGCCTATTTTCGTTGCTCGGCACAGCACGCAACCAAGCATAAATTCAGGCATATATAAGAGTGAAATTGGATAACATGGATGTTTTTAGTGTGTAGGTGATGTTGTTGCCATATGGAATCTGTGGGACTGAGACAGGATGATTTGAAAAGACGATGTGCGTAACGCTGCAGTATTTCTGTTCAAGGACCATCTTTTATGGATTATACACACCGCATCGTGTCCCCCAGGCTGAGACATAGCGGTCTTGGCAGGAGCGATATAAGCGATGCACACGCCCACACGTTGCATACATGAGATGTGCTTTAAGGGGTTCTGAAAAGACTCCATGGTTTGGTGTTATAGGTTCACGTGGGCTAGCTTGTCTCATGATTAAATAGAGAGTGTGTGTGTGTGCGTGCGTGTGTGTGTGTGTGAGAGAGAGAGAGAAACTTTGCCTCAGAGTTAATATAAGATCAATTTTTTTTTTGGCATTTCATAACGTTCATGTTTACTTTGGCTTATCCTGTTAAACGGTTGCATAAAATGCCGGTTTGCAGGGTGGTTGAATAGACCGCTCTGACATAGTGAAATGCACATAAGTCCCTAGATTGAAATGAAACGCGACACACGCGGCGGTATAGCCTACTATATCCATCCAGATGAGCATGAGCTGCTGACGATTCTTCATGGTACATTATGTTCACATGAATGACAGACTATGGCGTTTTAATGTGTGACATCTCCACTGAATTACACAAATTCTTTTGTTTTGACAATATTGTGCAAGTATTTGTGACCAAATTTGACTGGGAAGACAGTCATCTAGCATTTTTCTCATTTTAATGTTTTCATGTCATGTGAAAGCAGGGGAATCATAGCAAAAATAATGATATCTTGGTTAATAAGATTGAGTGAATAGTTTTGAAACTACACCTTATAGAACTGAAGTCAAGTTAAAACTCTTAAGTAGAGAAAACACCACTTGAATTAACGGTTGCTAGCTCTCTAACCTTATATCTTAGATACATGTTTATGCATTTATTTCATATATACATGTCATGCAGTGTTGATTTTGACAGCAAATTTTGATTTAGTTTTAGTCATAGTCTTTTGAATAAAATTCCATTTAGTTTTAGTCATATTTTAGTCATCTGAAATGTTTTACTGTTAGTCTAGATTTAGTCGACTAAATATCATAAGATTTTAGTCGACTAAATCTACAGTTGATTTTGTCGACTAAAATGTATTTTGGCGATGCCGTGATGGCGTCGTAATGGATGATTTTACACTGGGTTGCATGCTGAGCGCAACACCAGAGCGCAACCAAACATAAAATGTCTTTAGTTCTACTGGATCTCTTCTCCACTCGTCCCTCACTAACATTTTAGTCTAGTTTTTATTTGTTGACGAAATTGTCAATATATTTAGTCTTAGTTTTAGTCATCGTAGATTAGTTTTTATTTAGTTTTTTATTTAGTTTTCGTCAGTGAAAAAAAGATAGTCGATGAACATTTTCGTCATAGTTTTAGTTGACGAAATCAACACTGATGTCATGTAAAAGTTTTGCGAAAACGTTTTTCTGCTTTCCTGAAAAATGGGCACCAGCAAGATGACTGTCTCTCTCCCAGACAAAAACAGTCACATCAACATCAGCGAGAGTGAACATGTTACCAACAACAATCTGTATGATGGAACACCAAGGGTGTAAAGCGAGAAAATAGCAAAGAATGAGACTATAGTAGGGACACTGCCAAAGACATCAAGAACTGCCAGCCAGCACATTGGTTCTGCTGTGAGAACCAACACACGGGCATCGGTCCACAAGGACGTTCCACATTAACACCATTCAATCCCCGGAACGCAATCTTTGTCATTTTAGATTTTCTTTGGCTATTCAAAAAATAGCAGATACAGTATACAAGCTCATAGGGTTATTTTTGAAAAAATCATGAAAATGTGTTCAAATCTTTACAAATGTCTTCTAAATCCTAACAGTTCTTTCAGTGGTTCTCAAACTTTGTCAAGGACCCCCAAAATTATGTTTTCGGCCGCCGATCCCCATCAAAAATATGGTTGACATAAACGTGGACGTATACTCAAGAAAGATGCAGGAGCACAAAGAACCCTCCTTTCTTCTCTCTGCACCAAATAGCCGATCTACAAGCT
>NC_137614.1:7451509-7496509 GCF_963280865.1 Gymnoscopelus braueri
CTGCCAGCCTTTTTACTTTCTCTCTCTACATCACTCCATGAATTGTTGTGGATTTGTGTGTCATTAGTTACACTGTAGTATTGACTTCCATTTTGTGCAACATCGACCGTAGTGACGAGCAATCGTCTGTTATGGTTACGAAAACAGTGGGGATGCAGCCTTTGTGTAACCTTTACCAATAACCTTTTCCAACAGATAAAACTCAATTCTCTCTCTCTCTTTGTTTCCCTCTCTCCCAGCTCTTTCTCTCTCTCTCTCTCTCTCTCTCTCTCTCTCTCTCTCTCTCTCTCTCTCTCTCTCTCTCTCTCTCTCTCTCTCTCTCTCTCTCTCTCTCTCTCTCTCTCTCTCTCTCTCTCTCTCCTCTGTCATACTGTGTATGCCCCTGCATATTGTTTTCGCCTGGAAGAAACCTTGTATCTCCATTCAACTTTTTTCCCCCCGCAAATCAGTGGTGGATAAAGTACTCAAATGTTCTACTTTAAGTAAAAGTATCACTACTGCAATGTAGAAATACTCTGTTACAGGTAAACGTCCGGAATTCTAAATTTACTTGAGTAAAAGTACAAAAGTATACTGTAGGTATCAAAATGTACTTAAAGTACCAAAAGTAAAGGTTACTCATTATGCGGAAATTTCAAGTTTTCAACCGTTTTGGACATACAAGGGTATTCCATCGGACAGTTGACGATATTATTCCGAATGGCTTGTCGATCCGCAACCCCGCCTGCCCTGTGAATCCCATGTCCATCAATTATATCGGCGAGTCCGAGCCCATTTCTCCTCGGCTGGAATATATTATTTGATTAGATTGAGTGCATGCAAAGTAGGCAGGCATGTGGAAATCTGCAATGTCCAGAGTGGACCTTTACCTCAAAGCTTAAGGTTTGATGTGTCCTACTGCCCCCGGCGGCTAGCGGTTTTTCCCTGAGTCTATACCATCTGCTGCAGAGGAGGAGAAGGCTCGGCACGGCGGGGAGACGCTCCGCTCTTATCTTGCCCTTGAGCTGGGCTGACCATGGCTCAGCAAGAGCTGAATCTGTGTGAAAGCCTCGCAGAAATATTCAGATTTGGACCATATCGTTATTAGCTTTTTGTGTGTTTTTTTTGTCGTTAGTGCCCTACTTTTCAGTGGTGGAAAAAGTGTTTTACTTAAGTAAAAGTATCAATACTGCAATGTAGAAATACTTTGTTACTAGTAAAAGTCCGGAATTCAAAATGTACTTGAGTAAAAGTACAAATGTATTTTGTATCAAAATGTGCTTAAAGTACTAAAAGTAGAAAGTACTCATTATGCAGAATGTCCCGTTTCACAAGTTTTCAAATATATAAGATGTATAAAAATCTTTGAAAATAGCAGATCTATTTTCAAATGGCCGAAATGTAAATAACGCGTAATGTATGTTGCTATGTTTTTTAATAATAATCAAAATCTACAAAGTAACTAGTAGAACTAAAGTTTACAAATATTGTAATGGAGTAAAAGTACAATATTTGCCCCTGAGATGTAGTGGAGTAGAAGTAAAAGTACTGAAAATTTAAAATACTCCAGTAAAGTAAAAATACCTCAAAATTGTACTTAAGTACAGTACTTAGTTACTTTACACCACTGCCTACTTTGATCGTACTACAGCCGCTGTAGTACAGCATCACACAAAAGCATCAAAAGTAGCAGATCCGCAAGCTCATAAGCTTGTAGATCTGCTACTTTTTGATACTTTTTAAATTTGAATCCTAAAAGTAACAGTTTTGGACATAATGAGGTTTCCACCCGACAGAGACAAAGAGCTGAGTCTGAAGCCTAGAATGTTCAGATTCTGACCATATCATTCTCGAGGGAATTTAAGAATCGTACCGTGTATTTTAACATTTTTATGAAGTCATTTGAACTTTTATAAGAGTTTTAATGTCCTCGTCAGGACATCGAAAAGTGGCCTCGTATAATTTAATAAATGCTGTGATTTAAACCATTTTAGACCTGAGGCCGAATCTAAAAACGCCTTCTAAATCCCGACCTAAGTTTTCTGAAAAACTTTAAATATTATTAAAAAATTACAACAAATGTATGTTGCTATATACTGTACATAGCAACAAGACCCCCAAAAGGGATTCCCGTCCTGAAAGGTATAGTTACAAATAGGTGTTCCCACCCAAAATGGGTTAAAATTGCATTCAGCAAAATTCAGATTAAAATGTATAAGTCACTTGAAGTATTCATTAACCAAGCACGCCTATGTTACGATTTTATATGGAAGTTGGGGATGGGAGTAAAAAAATAATAATAACTTTGACTACAGATGAGAGAGAGAGAGAGAGATTTATAATACTGAAGAAAATAACTTTCACAAGACGTACCGAGGCCGGTATCAACACACAAGGTGGGATTCCTGTTAGATTATTCTACTGGAACAGAACAGTACAAGGTTGCTGCTGCCTGCCAGCATGATCTCTTGAACCTGAGCGAGCGTGCGTGTGCACACACACACACACACACACACACACACACACACACACACACACACACACACACACGCACACGCACACGCACACACATACCTATTTATTCTGCATTTTTACAGCTTTTTGTTGGCCTGGCTGGCAGCAGACTCTCAAATATTGAGTCAGTGGCTGGCTGGATGGATGAAAGAGAGGATTTGATTTTCTCTCTCTCTCTCTCTCTCTCCCTGGGTGACTTTTCAGTGTTGGATGAGGTCATGGGTGAGAGAGGATTTCAGGCAGTGAGAGATATTATTTGCTTCTCATTAGGATTTCCCCTGCTTTAAAACAGAGTCTGTTTTGATAGTGTGTTGGGTGGCAATGCCTTTCTCAAAAATGCTATATTCATAAGTAACTAATGATGTAACTAGAGCTCGTCACGCAGCAGCATGTTAGGCTTGAGGACAGTGACAAATACACAGTATAATCCCATGATAAATCCATTGTGTAATCCAGGTATTTTCACTCAAATTGCACCATCTACTGGTTACAGGGCTAAAGGGGAACGAAAGGAGACAATTAGCACCATCTAGTGGCTGGAGAATAAACGTGGCCAGAGTGGGTACCCTACCCCAGTGCTTCTCAAACTTTATCATGCCAAGGACCCCTAAATTGATATATATTTGGCCGCGGACCCCCATCTGAAAATGTTTTGTTCCAGGGACTCCCAGGAGCGAAGATTTGAGTTAAAAATGTTCGCTTTAAAATAATACATATGCAAAGATTTGCAAAAAAAATTACGATTTAAAAAAAATAGCAGATCTACAAGCTCATAGCGCGGCACTCGGTGCCGCGCTATGAGCTTGTATATCTTATCTTATATTTTGAATAGCCAAAGTTAAAGTGGTTACAATGATTGTGACTCTATATTAACTACTTTTTCTGGGGACCCCCTGGTACCCCCCCCCCCCCCCCCCCAGGACCACACTTTGAGAACCAATGCTTCCATCCTCTTCAAGCCTGGAGGAGCCTCCCATCTCTTGCCTCTCAGCCTCGTACAAACCTCGAACAAAAAACGAGGAGGCTACTGTGTATACCAAGGGTTCCCAACTTTTCAGGCTGCGACCCCCAAAATAATCATATTTGAACTTGGGACCCCCCAAAATAATCATATTTGAACTGGGGACCCCCCAAAATAATCCTATTTGAACTGGGGACCCCCCAAAATAATCCTATTTGAACTGGTGACCCCCCAAAATAATCCTATTTGAACTTGGGACCCCCCAAAATAATCATATTTGAACTGGGGACCCCCCAAAATAATCATATTTGGACTGGGGACCCCCCAAAATAATCATATTTGCACTGGGGACCCCCCCCCCCCCCAACCTGACAAGCACTTGGAATTGTTGGCGTTACATTTAGTTTGACTCGGTTCCACAGATAAATATTGTGAAAATAGCCAAACTACAAGCTCACAACACCTCACACACTTATACTGTATGTTGGTTTGTTTACTGTTGAGTGAGAAAACAATGTTGCGCATTAAAAGCTAATCACCTGGGGACCCCCCAAAAATCATCCCCCAGTTTGGGAACCACTGACTGGTGTATACAAGACCCGTAAGCAATTTGAAAAGTATTTTAATTGGAAAAAATTTAAGCTGTGTTTGAGTTTTGAGTGTAACCACTTTAACTATTATTTTATACTTTGGCTATTCAAAAATAGCAGATCTACAAGCTCATAGTGCGGCACTGAGTGAGGCGCTATGAGCTTGTAGATCTGCTATTTTTGAAAAATTGTGAAAATGTGTGCAAATCTTTGAATATATATATTTTTAAAGCAAACATTTGTAACTCAAATCTTTGCTGCTGGGGGTCACTGGAACAAAATATTTTGAGATGGGGGTCCGCGGCCAAATACATATCATTTTGGGGGTCCTTGACATGAAAAAGTTTGAGAACCACTGACATAGTAACAAGTAAAAAAAACAAACAGTTAGGATTTAGAAGACATTTTGTAGAATCTGCCTCAGGTCTTAATGGGTTAAGCCTTCCGAATTGAGACATCTCCAGATCAGAATGCGGGCCCACGTCTTTCCACCACGCGTGGCAATAATGCATAGAGAGCATTTTGTCGGCGTGTTTGTTTCTGTTTGAAAAACCTGATTCAGGCTATGCGGTTTATAATGGTCTCCTCCTTGCTGGAGTAGGATTGTACAATTTTCTTTTTTTTCCTTTTTTTTTTCCTTTTGATACCCTACCTTTAATTCTGCATATTCTTGTATTTGTATATACTTCTGTATCCTGAAATAAACAAAACTGTGAAAGAAAAAAAAAAGAATGCATAGTGCGGCGAGCAAAAGCGGGACAGCGTGTCAACAGGCGCGTCGGTCTGCCAACATCTGTGGTGATTGTTAACGGATTTTCAATTAGAACTCACAGGAGTTAATGGGGGATAGTCTTGCTGTTTTACCCTTCTCGCTTCCTTCTGATGCCGTCTAATTATGCATAGATGGCGGGATTGTAGGGCTGACTACTGGACACTGTGGTAATGGCGGAGCCGCTGTCTTTTTGTGTGTTCACATTAGGGAAGGATATGGCTTGTGAAATGAACTCCACCACTGACTACTGTGCTGGTGGTTGATTGTAGCCATAAAACATGATGGAGCGGAACAGAGTAAATTGCGTGACATGACTACGGGGTTGGCAGGCCCTGGGTCTCCTCTCTCTGTGCTATCGCCTCCCTACTGCTCTTATTGTCTCTGCATAATGCAGGGTTTTCTGTAGAGTTTGTTGTATGCAGTGGTGGAAAAAAAAGTACTCAAATGTTTTACTTGAGTAAAAGTATCTAATACGGCAATGTAGAGTCCGGAATTCAAAATTGACTTGAGCAAAAGTACAAAAATATTGGCATCAAAATGTACTTAAAGTACCAAAAGTGGAAAGTACTTATTATGCAGAATGTCCCAGTTCACAATATTTCTAAAATAAATGTTTTGAAAATAGCAGATCTACAAGCTCACAATGCATCGCGATGCGATGCATTGTGAGCTTGTAGATCTGCTATTTTCAAATGGCCGAAATGTGGGGGGGCTGAAGTGGTTAATGTATGTTTTGTAATAATAATCAAAATCTAAGTAACTAGTAACTAAAGGTTTCAAATAATTGTAATAATAATTTGCCTCTGACATGTAGTGGAGTAGAAGTAAAAGTACTGAAAATTGGAAATACTCCAGTAAAGTAAAAAATACCTCAAAACTGTACTTACTGTAAGTACAGTACTTGAGTAAATGAACTTATAGTTACTTTACACCACTGGTTGTATGCCATTGTTCATTATTGATGGCGTTTCTTTTTTGTGATTTGCGTTTTTTACACTGTTGTATCCACAACAGTGGTTCTCAAACTGTTTTGTGTTAAGGACCCCCAGATTGATATTGTATTTATCAGCGGACCCGGATCTGAAAAGATTTTGTGCCAGTGACCCCCAGAAGAGAAGATTTGAGTTAAACCAAAAAAATCTATATTATTAGACTTTTTCCAATACTTTCAAGATTGTTCAAAAATGTTCAAAAATAGCAGATATACAAGCTTGCAGCGCGGCACGAAGTGACGCACTGTGAGCTTGTAGATCTGCTTTTTTTTTAATATAGCCAACACATTACAACACTATGGGTTAAAATGATTGTGATGCTATATTATATTATTTGCTGGGGACCCCTTGGAACCCCCCCCCGCCCCCAAGGACCACTGATCTACAAGTACTTCTGTTACCCAGCACCTGCATCTTAACTGGTTTACTGCCTCCGGCGACTGAATTGAACAAAGGTCTATATCTCTTCACTATAGTTCTAGTTCAGTAGTTAGTCCAGTTTTGAGTCCTTTTGACCTTTTGCATTTGATGTTGCTTCCCCTAACCCTAGACCATAGGGGTCGTAACATGATTGGGGGCTCGTCTTAAAAAGTCAGTTTACAGTAGTGATGGGTTCGTTTTTTTCTTGTGGTTATTAGGCCTGTCACAATTATTACATAATCGTCTAATGGCAATTATTTGAGATAATTGCAATTATTTTTGCATTATCGTCATAATCATTTCCATTTCAAAAATATAAAAAATAGCAGAAATAGCTGATCTACACGCTTACAACGCGTCACTTTGTGACGCGTTGTAAGCTTGTAGATCAGCTATTACTGCCACTTTTACATGTAAAAAAATATTTAATATGTCAATAATTTCTTTGTATATTTAATTATTTGTCAGATCTGCCCTGTGCAATTCATTGGTCACGAAGCCTAAAAGGCGAACATATTTTTTTGTTTTTCATAATGTTCCAATGTTTAACGGCCAAACACACAATTAAATCCTTAATCGCAATTATTTGAGTGACAATTAATCGTCAACTTAAATGTGTAATGGTGACAGCCCTAGTGGTTATACTGATATGGTTTGTCATTTGTTCTGATTTGTTTTGTCTCAGGTTGGCAAGTTTGTATTGTGGGTGATAGGTTGTGTGAAGATTCCCACCCTTAGTATTAGATTTTTCATTGCACTAAAGCACCTTTGTTGCTGTTCACTAATAATGTCTCTACTATGTCTGCACTGCAGGCGGAGGGAAAGGACTGGTGTGTCACAACAATTGTCGGAGAAGAAGGGTATTCTGGTGACTCCGGGGCGAGAAACCTTCACCTGCTACCACGGTAAGTGTGTCTGTGGGTTACCTACCACATGGCTGGGCCATATGACTTCAAATCAATATCACCATTATTTATAACTTTTACCTCCATTACGATTAACCGCACTTGAACCCCCGGCATTCACCAAACATAGCAGATTTACATGTTTTCAGCTTGTAGATCGTCTATTTTTGGCAAAGAGATTTGGTGTGGAGTGGACGGAAAAAAACGCTCCCGAGTTCAGTTGTAACTCAAACACCCCTGGAGATATCAGATCTACAAGCTCACAATGCGTCGTAATGCGACCGTTGTGAGCTTGTAGATCTGCTATTTATGCAATATATTTGAATATCTGTCCATTTTTAAGACCAATATTCGAATATCATTTCTGAGGAATGTTACCAGCCCTAATATGGAGGTCAAATTTGGTCAAAAATATTGTGATATTTGATTCCATGAGTCCATATCTCCCCTGCAGCCCTACCTCCCCCTCCACCTCCATCCTGCCTGTCTCTTCTCTTCCTCCTCTTCCACCTCTCCTCCACACTCCTGTCATCATTATCTTCTCATCTGTCATCTCTTCACGTCCCTAATTGACTCCATTATTCTCCTCTCTCTCTCATCTCCTCCTCGCTCGGCGGAACATGAGTTGACTCTCTCGCCCTCTCTCGACCTTTCCGTACCACTTTACGGTGGATCGACGCGCTCAGAGAATCCATCACTGTGTGATCGATGGGGATTAGAGGACATTATGTTGGGATTTCATGGAATCGCGGCTGTAAAATGAATCATTATTTCATTTACTCGGGAGGAATGTATTGCTCATATATAATCTGAAGAGTGTGATTCGGCACGCGGGAGTGTGATTGAATTTAACTCTGCTCACAGCATGATCACTATTATGCTGAAAGAGAGTGTGTGTGTGTGTGTGAGTGTGTGTGTGGGGGGGGGGCAGGGAGGGAATGGTTATTATTATGTATTATTAACTGAATAGACACAAACACACATGCATGACACGATCGATATCTATCATCTGCTTCATTTATACCCATATTTTGATACCCCTCAATTCAAAGTGCAATATTCACGATTTTTCTAGATTGAATTTTTTCAATCTCTTCTACCAATGGTTCTCAAAGTGGGGTCCGGGGACCCCTAGGGGTCCTTAGGGGAGTACCAGGGGGTCCCCAGCAAAATTAGTTAATAACGTCACAATCATTTTAACCTCTTTAACCATATTTTATACTTTGGCTATTCAAAAATAGCAGATATGCAAGCTCATAGCGCGGCACTCGGTCGTGCGCTATGAACTTGTAGATCTGCTATTTTAGAAAAATCCCTGGCACAAAATATATTTTGAGATGGGGGGGGGGGGGGGGGGGGGTCCGAGACCAAATACATATCATTTTGGGGGTCCTTGACGTGAAAAAGTTGGAGAACCACTGTCTTATACAACGAAGAGTAGAAGATGACATGTTGCAGAGAAATAGCAAAGGCTTTAATGTGCTCTCTTCTCTGAGAGAGAGATATGGAGGGAGAGAGAGAGCGAGAGAGTGAGAGGGACGCAGCAGGCCAGCAGCGCACAATATTTAGTAGTACTCTTGACAGTGTTCTTGAGTTGAAAATAGGCCGATGGATCTCCTCCTCAGCCAGCTGCCTGTGCCGTGCACCTGAGTCGTGCCGCTACGCTTCCGCCGGGGCCTGCCACGTCGTCTCTGTGCGCTCTGCCGAGACGCCGGGCTGCTGCTACGCCCGGGCGCCTGGGGGACGTGTGAGGTGATGAGTGGTTAGCGCTCCCATCAGGGATCTCCGGGGCCATCCTCAGAAAATGAATCCATCTCTGAGGCAAGGTAACTCAATTTAACTCCTGGCCGCCTTTTCTCCGGCGCTACAAGCACAAATACTTTCCCAGCTGATTGGAGGAGGTAACAGAGCATGTCCAGAGAGTCGGCGAGTGGCAAACACAGGAGGAGAAAGGCCGGTCTGCCCCAAATTGCTTGGTACATGACCGAGGGATAGGCTGATACCACCCTATATTTCAGATGGAAGAGTTAAGAGTGGGAAGGAGAAAGGTTCAGGGATTCTTTTTCTTTCTTCTTTTCAATCAATGCAATAGACCGGCTTTAACCCGTTAAGACCTGAGGCCGATTCTACAAAATGTCTTCTAAATCAGGGGTCTTTGACGTTTTCAGGGCCAAGGACCCCCTATAGCTGAGAGAGAGATGAAGCAGGGACCCCCTCTATATTGTATAAAATTATGTTTCAGAAAAGTTCGCTTGGTCTGCTCTTTTTCCCCTCTTCACCTTATACCTCTTTGCCGAAAATAGCAGATCTACAAGCTCACAACGCCTCGCGTTGTGAGCTTGTAGATCTGCTATTTTCGGCTAATGTTCCCCTCAGAATAGGAATGCTAGGGTTCAAGTGGTTAATGTAAGAAAAAAAATGATATCACACAAAGATTTGGCGGACCCCCTGTAGTTACTCTGAGGACCCCCTAGGGCTCCCGGACCCCCTGTTGAAGACGCCTGTTCTAAAACAGTTTTCTGAAAATACTCATGTTGCTACATCAGCGGTGCTCAAACTTTTTCATGTCAAGGACCCTCAAATTGATCTGAAAATGTTTTGTTCCAGGGACCCCAAGAAGCAAAGATTTTAGTTTAAAAAATATATATATATATATAATTATGCAAAGATTTGCAAGTGACGCGCTGTGAGCTTGCATATCTGCTATCTTTGAAAACGCCAAAGTATAAAATAATGGTTAAAGTGGTTAAAAAGATTGTGATGCAAATTATGTAAAATGAACACAGGTGCTTTCCCGGTTTTAATTGGTTAATCTGGGAACTATTGAGTGCTGAAGCTGGCAGAATGGCGAGTTTCAGCTCCTCTGGAATGATTCCCAACGTCCCCCCCCCCCTTTCAAAGGTACTTGTCTACATGGGAGGGAGAAGCAACACTATTTGTGGAGTGTCAGATGGATGTGCAAGAATGTTAAAAATACACCTACTGTACCTCTATAGATGGCCGCTTTGATGGTAGCTTTCGTTGAAGATAAAAGCTTCAACCACATACTATATTGTCTGGAAAAACGCCATGTCCAAAATGTAGGATTCATATTCAAAAACACCAAAAGTAGCAGATCTCTACAAGCTCGAAACGCACGTTGTTTTTGTGTGACGCCGTAGTACGATCAAGTAGGGCATTAATTTACGAAGAAAAGTTGTAATATGGACATAAGGTTTCTGCCCGACAGCGCATCAACTGTTACCTTTCAGCCTGTGAGAGGGATTGTTACCAGGTGGGATTGTAGATCGGCCCAAAGTCAGTAAAAAACCGTTAAACATGTCAGAAATGGTTGATTTGCAGAATTTTGTTCAAACGGGCCACTCCTGCAAACTTTAAATGTCAATCTTAGCCAATCAGGATGGAATATGAAAAATCTAACAGATCTTGATCACATGACTATATCAACACACAAACAAACACACATTTAAAATGTGTTTGATGACTGTTTACAATTACAAACTCTGAAACCTGAATCTATTTTATTGTCACATCACTGGTTAACATGTGTAAAGAAGTGGGTGAAATATTATATTTCGCATAAGCTCCATCATTTTGTTATTGTTCAGAAAAAGGAGAAGAAATAAAAGGAGGGAGCACAGGGAAAGGGAAAAATAAAAACTCTAGAGATGCATGTCAAAGAGAATCTCCAAACAATACAGTTTTTTTTTAAACTGTTACTTCAACATATTATTTAGGATATTTTTCATCATCGTTTCAATCTTGGAGAACGTACTGAGAAGAAAAGCTATTTACATATTGAAGTACATTCAAAGACAACCCTAAACCTGTGTCTCAGACGAGGCAGTCTCTTGACGCTCCCTTTTTTATCCCTGGGTTTGTTGAAGTGTTGGTCTGAGGCAGCTCTTCAGTGAAGGCTTTCTCCAGCACCTTTAGGACAGAGCTGCGAAATACATCCTTGAAATCCTGACCCATGAACACGTACAGCAGTGGGTTCAGGCAGCTGTTGAGAAGTGCCAGGCAGGCGGCTATGGGAAACCCGTAAATGGTGACCACACGATCCAGTGTTTCACTGTGCTCTGTCACAAACTTAATCAGAGACGCGATGTGAAAGGGAGCCCAGCACAGGAAAAATGCAGTGATAACAGCTGCTATGATTTTGAAGGGGCGCCGACCTGATTGGCTGGCCAGCGAGCGACTATTCCTGAGCCGGTAGATGATGACAGAATAGCAGGAGACGATGACGGTGAAAGGGACCACGAACCCCATGAGAAAGCGAGTGATGTAGTGTCCGGTGGGTGCAAAGATGTTGTAGCACGAGATGATGTCCTTACCGCCGCGGTAGGACGGCTTTGTGTCCCTAAAGATGATGTAAGGGGAGCTCAGAGCCAAGGCCAACACCCAGACACCCAGACTCACCCAAGACGCCTTCCTCACACTGCGGTGGTTCTGGGCCCACACTGGACACACCACACATACACATCTGTCAACGCTGATGACCACCAGGGTGTAGATGCTGGTGTACATGTTCATGAAGAATGCGGTAGCGTTCATTTTGCACATGAATTTGCCAAAAGGCCAGTGGCCGTCCAGAGCCGCGTATGTGATGGGCAGTGGCATAAACGCCGTAACCAGGAAGTCGGCCACAGCGAGGTTGAGGTACCAAACGGTGTTGACGGTTTTCTTCATTTTGAAGCCCGTCGCCCAGATGACGACGCCGTTCCCCAACACGCCGAGCGCAAGGACCAGGTTGAAAATGACGAGGTACACGATCTTGAGGGATTTTTGAATTGCAGCATTCCTCATGTAGTCTTCCCTGAAAGACCCGTTTCCACCAGACGGATCCATCTCTTTATTGTGATAAAAAGCAGTTGTGTTCATAATCTCCATCGTCCTAAAACCTAAAATAACAAAACAAAGGTTAATGCTTTGTTTTAACAGGCCATTTATTATTATACTAAAATGATCTGGTGCCAGGGACCCCCATACGAGATTTGTATTGTTAAAATAAATACCCTGCACACATGATCACTGCCAAACGCTCATACAGTAGCTCCCTCTGTTACTGGATCAAACAAATAAACAAATAAAATATAATACCTATCATAGGTAGGCCTATCGTTATTAAACACAGCTGATGAAATTTCACACATCAACATTTTGTAAGTGATATATTTATTTATGTTAAAATAAGTTTTAAAAAGCTCTATATCCTAGAATAAAAGTTAAATAAAAGATACCTGTTTCAAAGTGTTGAAGAGGCGTCCGTCAGAGAAGTGTCTTGTTCTGACTGTGGTCGTTGAACACTGAGGAGCTCAGAGCAACTTATAGCACCGTATATGTGTCATATGCGTGACAGCCAACCATAGTGCATCTTTGCCGAGAGGTAAAAGTAACAACCATGTGAAATGGGGAAGCTGTTGTTGGCGGGGGTGCCGTTTTTTGTGCACGGCCATGGTGGCTGAACTTGACCTCCACTAGAGCTAAACTTATTTTGATGCTATATCAACACATTTTACTGGGAAGTGGGAACCACCTGGAACCCCCTCAAGGACCCTTTAGAAATACTTAAACAGGTGTAAACAAATTCATGCACACACTCACTCACTCACTCACTCACTCACTCACTCACTCACTCACTCACACACACACACACACACGCACACGCGCACACACACACACACACACACACACACACACACACACACACACACACACACACACACACACACACACACACACACACACACACACACACACACACACACACACACACACACACACACACACACACACTCACTACCAGTGGCGTTCCCAGGAATTACATTTAGGGCAGGCGAGTTTTTTTTTTCTCTCGGGGAAAAATCTCGGGGGAAACAAGTTACAACACTACAAAACGAAAAACGTTAATAAAAACAAAAACGTTGATAAAAAGGTATAGCGTCCTCTGGATGAATCTCTTCTTCAGCGGTGGTCTCTTCATGTTGTAGTTTAGTAATGAATGGCTCAAACTGCTCTCAGAGCCCCTGTGAGTACAGGTGATGGCCCAGACCCCCCACCCCTGGCACTCCTGGCACCCCATGAAGACAAAGGCATACATTTGCATCACTATATAGGTGAGGGTCGCTCTGCTGAATGGACACGGTGGTGATTAGCTGCCTGCCCGCGTGAATGGACGAGGAGACGGGCTAATGGCCACTATTCTGTTTGGAATTTTTTCACTGCCTGTTTTTCAGTCAGTCTTTTACTTTATTTATAAGGGAGGCGATATTTTAGTTGTGCAGGCGGCCGCCTGCCCTGCCTCTACGGTGGGTACGCCACTGCACACTACTCAAACTATTTCAGCATAAGATGACATCATCCAGTGAAGCATTGTGATGGAGGATGTACTGTACGTATGTGTGTGTTGTGGTTTGACACACACACCCTGTTTCCTTTGTGCACAGAAAACACCCTAACAGCAGCCGACATCCTGCTGCTTACTATAGTCTTACTAGTCTGTTGACACTCATAATGTTGTTTTGTGTATTTAAAACACTCGTAATGCTTTTTAAAGTATTTCAAAACAAGCCTCTTTATTTTATTGCAAAATTTAAATATAAAACTCAGAGCCCAACTTTTATTTACCTTCCCTGTATCCATAGCAACAGAAGCTGTCAACTGTTTAGTGAGGCTGAACTACAGTTCAAATCAAGATACAAAACAATAGACAGACAGACAGAGATAATTGAGCTTAGATGATGCCAAACACGAGTATAACCGTTGTTGAAAAATACACCCATTTACTGCCGTTTTTTTTTCTTTCTAGCTCCATTCACTCCTCCATTCACTCCTTGGTTAACTTATTACTTTAAAATCCTGTATCTCGGCTCCTGTGTAATTTTTTTTTACCATGGCAGTGGGGGAAGTAAAAAAAAAAATAACCCTCTGGCAGGGAATGTGTTAAAGTATTTCTAAAGGTTTTTTCTAAAATGTGTTTACACCTGTTAAAGTATTTCTAAAGGGTCCTTGAGGGGGTTCCAGGTGGTTCCCAGTAAAATGTGTTGATATAGCATCAAAATAAGTTTAGCTCTAGTGGAGGTCAAGTTCAGCCACCATGGCCGTGCACAAAAAACGGCACCCCCGCCAACACTTCCACAAACTCAGCGGCTCGCTTTTGATAATAAACAAATTCAGCTTCCCCATTTCACATGGTTGTTACTTTTACCTCTCGGCAAAGATGCACTGCGTGCGTGCGTGCGTGCGTGCGTGCGTGCGTGTGTGTGTGCGCGCGCGCTTGCGTACATGCGTGTGTGTCAGAGAATCCTACCGCTGCTGGGTGTGTGTGTGTATGAATGAATTAATTTTTTTTTTCGTGTCTTGTCATAAGACCCATTCCTTAAGGGATTATAAGACACCAAAAACATAAATAAACTAGAAAAAGTGCTCCGGTCTCCGCCAGGTCAGGTTATTGTGGCCTCCTGGTGGCGCTATAATAGGGCAATGTGAAGAGGGTGCCATTTCGTCTTGGGCCTTTCACGGCATTCGGACACTGCATTCATGATTTGAGGCATTTTGTTCCCAAAATGTGTTTTGCTAAATTAGACCTGCTGGTGGCGCTATAACAGGCCAATGAGAAGATGGTGTCATTTCTTCCTCGGCGTAGTGGGAATGTGGGTGCAAAATTTCACGGAAATCGCACACTGCATTCGTGATTTGAGGAGGGACATTTTGAATTTCGGGGTGCCCCGGTCGGTGGCTCACCTGCTAGAGCGCATACAGTACCATTAAAGGGCAATTCCGGACTACCCTTTTCTTACCTTTATATGATATTATTATATCCTAGGACGAGTGGTGCATATAATGGCGACTTTACTTATCCAATATTATAGCCAAATTTAGGATCTTGATGCCGAACTGTAGTATTGACTCGTACTCATATCATTAAAGAATTCTACACTTCTTATTCGTTATATTGACAACTTACAACATCCAAGGAATGGCGGAGATCGTCGTGTATTTTAGGGGGTTTATTGAAAAGTCCAATCTTTTATTTCCATCCAAACAGTATGTTCCTCCTGAGCTTCTCTCAAATAGGATCCTCTTGAAAATAATAAGTGGCTTTCCAACAGCAACAAAAAATAATAAAACACGATTCAACTGGTTACATTCGGTTATGTTTTAGCTTACTGTTACGTTACGGTTACGGTCAAAAACTTGTATCGTCCTGCTCCTGCAGTTACATCATCTAGACCAGTGTTTATCAACCCTGGCAAACGTCCCAATTTTGGGCCGGGGCTACTGCTGAGGTGTGCCGCGCCGTTTGAAGAAGGTTTGAAAAAATATAATTTTTAATTATTTTTAATTATTTTTTTTACAATAATAATAATCAGGCATGCAAACAGCCCCGGGTTGAAAAGGGTGACAACAAGCTGTTTTTTTTCGGGTCAGATGTCACACTATTGCCCTATTTGGATTCAAAACGGCTAGTGGAAGCTGAAAAGCTACAAGTTTGCATGTCTGAATAATGCAAAAACAGAAATATTTGTTTGCATTTGCTTTTTTTCTCCCCCATATATTTTCATAATAAAAAAGTGCGTATCGTATCGAAGTTGTGTGCCCAATATCGTATCGTATCGTTTCGTGAAATTAGTGTATCGGCACACCCCTAGTGTGTGTATATATATATACTGTGGAAGTGAGAATGAGACAAACAGACGGAGTATGGAGTCTCTGATCTTTACTTCCAAACAATTGCATCAAGACACACAGGTAAATCACTTCCCTATATGACCTCCTAATCTCCTCCCATTACCACCCCACCAATCCATTCTGAGGTGAGATACATCCATCTAGTGTCCACCTATTATCACTCTTTGGTGTCCACCACACAGGCCCCCCCCGAACACTCAGAATTGACATTCAGTGCAACAATTCAGTGCAACAAATAAACCCCCCAAAACAGTACACCCAGTGTCTTTAGTCTTTTTTAGGAGGTCTGACCATGCGGCCATAGCGACTGTATTTCACAGCCACAGGGGAAAGGGAAGGGGTAGAGATAGGGGCAGGGGGACGTCCACGCCGCCGCCGAAACCTCGCCGGTGGACAAACAGGGGTAACCACGGACGGAGGGCATGGGACAGGGGCAGCCTTGGGCGGCCGGCCGCGGCGTGGGAGCTGAGCCAGCTCCACTGGCTCATCCGGGACCACATGAGCAGGCTTAAGGCGATCAATTGAAATCCGCTCTTTCTTCCCCCCCATGTCCACCACAAAGTTCTTGGGGCCCGCCTCTAGGACGCGGAAGGGCCCGTCATAGGGAGCCTGCAGTGGAGAACGGTGGGCATCGTGACGGATGAACACGTAGCCGGCAGCCATCAGGTCCTTCGGAATGTAGGACTGGGGAAGGCAGTGGTGTGTGGGGACTGGGGCAAAAGCTCTCGCCGCGTCCTGGAAAGCAGACCGGTGAGCCGTTATGGGCCAGGGGCCCGAGGAGCCAGGGAGGAACTCCCCAGGAACCCTCAGCGGTTAACCGAAAACCAGCTCAGCTGAAGAGGACTGCAGGTCTTCTTTAGGGGCAGAACGCAGACCCAACAGGACCCACGGCAGACGGTCGATCCAGTTGCCGTCTGTGAGTGTGGCCCGGAGTGCAGCCTTCATGGAGCGATGGAAACGCTCACACATCCCGTTGGCCTTCGGGTTGTAGGCTGTGGTTGGGAGTTGCACCCCCAGCCTCTCAGCCACAGCATTCCACAGCTCAGAAGTGAACTGGGCTCCCCTGTCCGACGTGAGATCCGATGGCGTGCCGAACCGGGTCACCCAGCCGGAGATGAACGCCCTGTCCACTTCTGCAGCCGTTGTAGAGGACAGAGGAACCACCTCTGGCCACCTGGTGGTCCTGTCCACCATAGTGAGGAGGTGAGTGAAACCCTGGGACGGGGGAAGTGGCCCCACCAGGTCCACGTGGACATGGTCAAACCGCCTCTCTGGAATGCGAAATGGCTCCAGTGGGGCCTTAATGTGACGCTGTACCTTTGCACGCTGGCACGCCACACAAGAGGCAGCCCACCTTTTGACGTCCTTCCTAAGACCCGGCCAGACGAACTTGGCCCCCACCAGCTTAACTGACGCCCTTACCCCGGGGTGTGAAAGGGCATGAATGGCGTCAAATACCCGGTGGCGCCAGTCGGTCGGAACCATGGGCCGGGGCTGGCCAGTGGAAACATCACAGAGTAGCGTGGCGCCGCTGTCGTGAAACGCCACATCCTCCAGTCGCAACCCAGTCACAGCCGTCCTGAACGCCTGAAGGTCTGAGTCGGTGAGCTGGTCAGTGGCCATAGCGGCATAGTCAATGCCCAGGTGCACAGGACTGATGTGCGCCCGGGAGAGGCAGTCGGCCACCTGGTTGTCTTTCCCGGCAACATGTTGAATGTCTGTTGTGAACTCAGATATGGCGGAAAGTTGGCGCTGCTGCCGACCCGACCATGGTTCTGTGGTTTTGGCCATGGCAAAGGTCAGGGGTTTGTGGTCCACAAATGCGGTGAACTCTCGGCCCTCCAGCAGGAACCTGAAGTGCCGTACAGCGAGGAAAAGGGCCAGCAGCTCCCTGTCAAACGTGCTGTATTTTCTCTCATTGTCCTTAAGTTTTTTACTGAAAAAGGCGAGGGGCTGCCAGGCGCCAGCCACCCACTGTTCACACACCTGCGTAATCGGATGCGTCGGTGGTAAGGGCTATCGGAGCAGCAGGGGACGGGTGTGCCAGCATGGCAGCTTTGGCGAGAGCAGCCTTAGCGTCCTCGAATGCCTGGACCCGCTCCGGGGACCAGTTCACGTCCTCGTTGTCCTTCTTCCCCTTTAACGCCTCATACAAGGGGTGCATGAGGTGAGCAGCGTGTGCTATAAACCTATTATAGAAATTAATCATGCCTAGGTATTCTTGCAGGGGCTTGACCGTGAGGGGGCGGGGAAAAACGGCGATGGCTTCCACCTTGGTGGGTAGAGGAACAGCCCCCTGGGGAGAGACGTGGTAGCCCAGGAAATCGATGGCGGGCAGGCCAAAGTGACATTTAGCCGGGTTCACAATTAGTCCATGCTCGTTGAGCCGCTCGAATAGCTGCTGGAGATGTATCCGATGCTCCTCGTCAGATGCACTGGCTACGAGGATGTCATCCAAGTAGACAAACAAAAAAGACATACCTCGCAGCACAGAGTCCATTAGCCGCTGGAATGTCTGCGCTGCTCCTTTAAGACCGAATGGCATCCTCAGGAATTCAAACAGTCCAAACGGGGTGATGACAGCCGTTTTGGGCACGTCCAATGGATGGACCGGAACCTGGTGGTAACCACGCACCAAATCTATCTTAGAAAAGATGGTAGCCCCCGCCAGGTGGACAGAAAAATCCTGGATATGTGGAACTGGGTACCGGTCATGTGTGGTAATGTTATTGAGGCGACGGAAATCACCACACGGACGCCACTTCCCATCCGCCTTGGGGACCATGTGAAGAGGAGAGGCCCAAGGACTGTCAGATCGGCGCACAATGCCGAGTCGCTCCATCGTGGCGAACTCCTCCCTGGCTATGGTCAGCTTGGCAGCATCCAGGCGGCGCGCTCGTGCGTAAACAGGCGGCCCCACAGTCGTGATGTAATGTTCCACTCCGTGCTTGGCAACGGAGGCAGAGAAAGCGGGGACCGTGAGAGCAGGGAACCTTGCGAGGAGGCGCTGGTACACATCCCCCGTGGCGAGCATATTGGCGAGGGCAGGAGGCCCCGGCCCCCCCAGTGTGCACGGGTATGTGTCAAAAGACACAGAGTCAATCAGCCGACGGTTCGCAACATCCACTAACAGTCTGTGAGCACACAAGAAATCCGCACCCAGTATAGGCACCGACACAGAAGCAATAATAAAGTCCCAGCCAAACTGATGTCCATGGAAACATACGGTCACATACCTGGTACCAAACGTACGGATGGAAGTACCATTAGCCGCATCCAGCGGTGGTCCATGTCCGTTTCCCAAGGCGTCCGCGGCAGATGCTGGAAGGATGCTCCTCTGTGGGCCAGAATCCACCAGCAGGCGCCTACCAGAAGACGTGTCCTCAATAAACAGCAGCTCATTAATGACGCCAGCGCTCATAGCCGCTAACGACCGCCGGCTCTTGCGTTTCCCTGGTTACCGAAACAGCATGGTGGAGTGCAGCGCTTTGCCTTGGTGCCAAAACGGCGATGATAATAACATAGTCCACTATCATCCCTCTGTGTCTGATCCCTGCGATCAGACACTCGATCAGACACCGCAGCCACCACGTATTGGCGGGAGGCCAGTAGTATTCTGTCCGCCTCCTCTGCTAATCCCCGGTAGTCCTTGGTGCGCACTAGAGGCGAGCTGGCCAGAGCCGTGCGCACTGGAGTCGGGAGTTGCCGCAGGAAAAGTTGGACAAAAATAAACGTAGCGTCACCTTCACCGAGCAGTGCCAGCATGTTCTCCATCAGGTCTGTGGCTTTACCGTCCCCCATTCCATTGAGGGACAATAGACGCTCCGCGCGCTCCGCGTCGGACAGCTGAAACAGCCGCAACAGCTGCTCCTTGAGCGCGTTGTACTTTCCGTCTGCTGGCGGGTCTCTGAGGAATCCCATCACACGACGCGTGGTGGAGGAATCCAACGCTGCAACTACGTGGTAGTATTTGGTTGCATCCACCGTGATCCCGCGGAGGTGAAACTGCGCCTCAATATGTTGGAACCACGGAGCCGGATCATGTTGCCAAAACTCTGGTAACTTTACCGTAGCCGCAAACACCGCTGGGGCAACGACAGCCGCAGCAGCGGGCTCTGCGTTATCGACCATTATAATGTTAAATCAAACTTCAGGGTCACCACTGTGGAAGTTAGTGAGAATGAGACGAACAGACGGAGTATGGAGTCTCTGATCTTTACTTCCAAACAATTGCATCAAGACACACAGGTAAATCACTTCCCTATATGACCTCCTAATCTCCTCCCATTACCACCCCACCAATCCATTCTGAGGTGAGATACCTCCATCTAGTGTCCACCTATTATCACTCTTTGGTGTCCACCACAATACCGTATATATATATATATAATTATATATATATATATATATACCGTATATCTAGGTGTGCCCTGGGATCTTTTGGCTATGCCAGGTGTGCCTTGGCACAAAAAAGGTTGATAAACACTGATCTAGACTAAAAACTCTCACTTTCACTTCCATGGGATCATGACGTCACTGGTCCATTTTCACATGCGCAGTAGCACAGAACAATACAGATGTTTCAGAAATGTGTCAATATATTCAAACAAACAATACCTGATATTAGTAAAAAAAAGTAATATCACAATATGCAAATGCTAATAATAATACTGTGTCCCTTTGGTTATAACACAATAATAGTAGACAAAAATACAATAATAGTATAAAACACTCAAAATATGTCTTCTCCTCCGCGTCATCAGCGCCCATACCCTAGGTGGGGTTGGCGAAAGGGCCTACTCTGTGTGGAGTTTGCATGTTCTCCCCGTGTCTCCTAGGGTAGTTAATACCCTCACAAAAACATGTAGTAATCGTGGTCACTATACTGCCTCCCCCATGACAGCCGGGGCGCCTGATGGAGGGGAAGGGAACTGGTTGGAATAACGTGTTCCTTCCACGCGCTACGTCCAACCAGGGAAACTCCCCCCTGTCAGGTGACAAGAAGGTCAGTTGGCTCTCATGCCTGAAGGAAGCATGAGCTCGGCCCTGGCCTCCCTACTGTGGGGGACTGGTGTAGTGCTGGTGTAGGGCTGGTGTAGCACCCAGGATCACTTAGGAAATTGTCACCGGGTGAAAAAAATGGGTTACAAAAATCGCGGGATAAAAAAAATAAAAGAAACACTCAAAATAGTTTTAGGTCAGTTTTGGTCAGTACAGTCATTACTCCATCCCGAGTCCACCGCAGCTAAAAGCTTTGTTTTTATTATCTGACTTTCATAATGACAGAAACCTCGCCACAGTGTCTTTGTCCCACCCAAATGGGCTGCCCTAGTGTTTACAAGCTGACTTAGATGAAATCACGGGTGAAATCTCGTCTTGCGAGACTTCCGGAGGGACTCATCTAACACAAACACTGTGGAGAGTTTTCTGTCATGAACGTCAGATATAAAAAAAAACGCTCAGGTTTTTAGCTGCTGTGGACTCGGGATGGAGTTATGAAATTGTTCTTCTGTACAACTCGTCCTAGGATATTACACTACATTACATTACATTACATTACAGTCATTTAGCAGACGCTTTAATCCAAAGCGACTTACAATAAGTGCATTCAACATGGGTAGGGAACAAAACTACTAATCACCAGAAGTCGTAAGTGCATTTTCTGCAAAAACAAGCAACCAAGAGTATACCTAGCGCTAAGGTAAAAGTGCAATATATCAGCTATACCTACCGTCTTAAACAGATGAGACAAAATAGCAAAATCAAATGAGCAAGAGCTAAAACAAATAAGTGTATCGACTAAACAAGATCCAATAAAACAATACAACAATAAAACAAGAGTTCGTACAACTAGTTAACAAGTAGGCCCGGCAAAAATACAAGATATAATAATATCACATAAAGGTAAGAAAAAGGTAGTCCCGAATTCTCCTTTAAGGCTCAGTCCTTGCACAGTTTGGCCCGGGGTCCATTCCGACCCGAGGCCCTTTGCTGCATGTCCTTCCCTGTCTCTCTTTCTCTCCTGCCATTTCCTGTCTCTCTCCACTATCATTATCAAACCAAGGCTTGAAATAGACATTCCACTTAGCAGATAAATCATTGCTGTTCTGTGTTTAATGAGACCAATTGATTTAGTAAATTATAAGCAATCTATTAAAAATGTTTTCGCATTGATTTTATTATTATCGTCTTTATGCTTTTGAGTGACGCTGTAGGATGATCAAGTAAGGCATTCATTTACAAAAAAAAACACACAAAGTGTAAAATATGGAGATAAGAGGTTTCTGCCCGACAGCAACGATATATAACGCGTAAATAAATAAATAAATAAATAAAAAACCTATTAGAAGCTTGAAGATTGAAAAAGTAATCGATAGACTAATTGCTAAGAAAAATAATCAATAGTTGCAGGCAGCCCTAGTTATATGCTTCAGGAACAGGTTTGACATTAATCCATTAAGACCAGGAACGCATCCCGGTGTCATTTTAAGATTTTATTTGGCTATTAAAAAAATGTCAGATATACAAGCTCATAAATCGTGGAAAATGTGTGCAAATCTTTGAATATATGTTTTAAATATATATATATTTTTACTTCGATCTGTGCTTCTGGGGGGTCCCTGGAACAACATATTTTGAGATGGGGGGGGGGGGTCCGCGGCCAAATACATATCATTATGGCGGTCCTTGACATGGAGAAGTTGGAGCACCACTCACATTTTAGAAAACATTTTTAGATATGTATTTGACCCCCATCTCAAAATGTGTTGTTCCAGGGACCCCCATGAAGCAAAGATTTGAGTTACAAATGTTCGCTTTAAAAATATATATATATTCAAAGATTTTCACACATTTAAAAAAAAAATATATATATATATATATATATACAAGCTCATCGCGCGCGCGGCACTCGCCGCTCGATGAGCTTGTAGATCTGCTATTTTTGAATAGCCAAATCTCAAAATGACACAGCTGCGTTCCCGGCCTCAACGGGGTAATCTCCACATGTGGACAATTAGATAGATTAGCTCCAGTTTGCAGATGGAGGCATCGTTCTCTCGGCGCTCATTAGAAAGCCACTCTTATTATAAATTCCATAATTGTTCTCCGGCTGAATTATGTAACCACCATGTTGACCTTTCCACAGTCATGCTTCATAGTCTGAGTTTATTCGTCCAGGAAAAGTGCAATTTAATGTGAGCTGCTTAATATAACACTATCTTCTGCTCCGTTATTAATTACAATGGAATTAATTAAGCCCGGTTAATTATTACAAATGTGTTACAATGAAAATGGCGTTGTGATGCGAAAGCTCTCGGTTATTCTGTGGTTGACTTTGACTGTGTTGTTTTTGCGTCAACGTTTGTCCCTTTACTACCAGTGGGGTAAAGTAACTAAGTACATTTACTCAAGTACTAAACTTATGTACAATTTTGAGGATTTATTTCTTTACTGGAGTATATCCAATTTTTTACATTTACTACTCCACTACATCTCAGAGGCAATTATTGTACTTTTACTCCACTATTATTTGAAAACTTTAGTTTCTGGTTACTTTGTAGATTTTGATTTTATACAAAACATACATGAACCACTTCAGCCATTCAGACCATTTGAAAATAGCCGATCTACATCTGTAAAACATGAGCAGGACGTCGTCAGCAGCATGTCCATTATCCGACTCTTAAAATCCTGTAGTGAGATAAGGTGATCCAATTTAAGTTTTGCCTGCAAGTCATTCCACGACCGTGCATGGTCCTCAGTGAGAAGAGCTCATCTTGCCTGCAACTCAGTTGGAGCAGCAGAACTCTCATGGCATAGAAAGTGTTACCAAAGGATCTTTAATCGCATTTTGCTTTGTGATAGCAGCAAGTTTTTAATGCGGTTTACATCTGCAGTGAGGATAACACTCATTCACATTGCACTGCCTTTTCATAGCGTTAACGGGGGGGTTCCTTTTAATGTATTTATTTTTTAAACCGCAGCATTTCTTTCCCCTACAATCCCGCTCCACTTCTGTCCAGAGAAGAACAGTGATTCTCTTGGCTGTTCCGTGGGATTTGTACACCCCCCCCTCCCCCAAATAAATCCACTGACCCTCTTGGAATGGATGGCAATGTAGGAGGGAGGGCATCCCGAGGAAATATGGTCCAGGAAGCAATTCGGGCGGGTCACTGTTACTCAGCGACCAGCCAGTCAGAGAGAGATAAGGAAATAATCAAAACGGAGCCGAGGACAGGGAGGGCCGACTTCAGCCAGCCTGCTCTGACAGATGGACCCCCGCTTCCATCTCTACACACAGCACGCCTTCCTCTCTCATTTCAACCCCAACCAACCACACCTCTCTCACTGCTATACGTGCCTTCCTCCAGTTTATTTAGTGTCTTAATCCATTCAATCCGGGAAGTCGGGAACACATCTGTGTAATTTTATTACAGATCTACAAGCTTATAGTACGGCACTCAGTGCCACGGTATGATCTTGTATATCTGCTATTTTTGAAAAGCTCAAAGAAATCAAAAAATGCGTTCCCGGTCTTAATAGGTTAACATGAACAGTGGTGGACAAAGTACAGTACTCGAGTACTGTACTGTAAGTACATTTTTTAAGCATCTGTATTTTACTTGAGCCTTTGTATTTTTGGACACTTTGACTTCACTACATTTCAAAGACAAACATTGTACTTTTGACTCCACTACATTTCTAGGAATGGGAAAAGTACCATAAGAATGAACAACTTAAGCCCTATTTCAAATGTAGTGAACATATAGCTTATCAAGATCACACAACGCATCGCAATGTACTTTGTAATTTGTACTTTTGAATACCTAAGTATTTTTTTAAAGCATGTGTTTTTGAATAATCATGTATTTTTAAAAGCAAGTACTTCAGTACTTTAACTCAAGTATAAATTTGAATGAGCAACTTTCACTTGTATTTGAGTTCACTGAGGTTGAGTACTTACTCACTGAACATAACCCTAGCATCCTGGGCAAGTCATAACAGGCGAGAAATGGAGTATATAGGGTTTAAGTGGTTAATATCTGTGTTGGAAAAGTTACTAAAACATAGTAATACTAATTACTTATTACATATTACTTGTTTAAAAAGTAATATAGTTACTTTACTTATTACTCCCTGCCAAAAGTAATTAGTTACTTTACTAGTTACTGGAAAAAAGTAAGAATATTACTTTAAGTTACATATTACTTTAGTTACTTTCCAACACTGTGTTGGAAACGTTACTAAAACATTACTTTCCAACACTGTGTTGGAAAAGTTACTAAAACATAGTAATACATTACTTATTACATATTACTTGTTTAAAAAGTAATATAGTTACTTTACTTATTACTCCCTGCCAAAAGTAATTAGTTACTTTACTAGTTACTGGAAAAAAGTAAGAATATTACTTTAAGTTACATATTACTTTAGTTACTTTCCAACACTGGTTAATATACAATAAAGACTCCCTTATTTCCATGGTTTTATCTCATTAGCTTTGCCCTGTGGTGAGGGCTAAGCTTCACAGTGCATGGTGTGTGTAGTCGGAATAGGGGTTTCAGTTTGGATAGACTTTATCAGCTCAGCTATTCAAATATTCATAATGAAGAACAGTTCAAATCCCCCCCCAAAGTGCCCTTATGGCTTGGCTTAGCGCGCGCGCGCGCACACACACACACACACACACACACACACACACACACACACACACACACACACACACACACACACACACACACACACACACACACACACACACACACACACACACACACACACACACACACACACACACACACACACACACACACACACACACAATCATTAACCCATTTAGACCGGGAAAGCATCTGACTGTCATTTTTAGATTTCTTTGGCTATTCAAAAATAGCAGATATACAAGCTCATAGCGTGGCACCGAGTGCCACGCTATGAGCTTGTAGATCTGCTCGTGAAAATTTGTTCAAATCTTTGAATATTGAATATTTTCAAGCGAACATTTGTAACTCAAATCTCTGCTTCTGGGGGGTCCCCGGAACAACACATTTTACAAATGTTAAAAATATATATATTCAAAGATTTGAACAAAATGTTCACGATTTTTCAGAAATAGCAGATGTACAAGCTCATAGCGCGGCACTCGGTGCCGCACTATGAGCTTGTATATTTGCTATTTTTGAACATCCAATGAAATCTAAAAATGACACAGATGCGTTCCCGGATCGAATGGGTTAATGTGTAATCATCCAAACAACAAAAGCAAATCCAAACCCCGGAGCCTCAGCCTGCAACCACTCGCACACACACTGGCTGCCCACCCAGAACCCTGCTATTTTGTTTGGACTGGTGATTTGTTCTGGGATATCAGCAATAAGTTAAAAAAAAAACCTCCTTGTGGCCTTGTAGCAGCGATTGGATTGTTGGAACGAGACATGTTGCACCTGCTGGCGCAGCAAAGAGACAAGGGGCAAGAAGAGGCAGAGAGAGAGAGGCATTGTCTGTGTTTCAAATTTGATGGCTGCAATCTTATTGAAAATCTGTTAACCCATTCAATCCGGGAAACGCATCTGTGTCATTTTTAGATTTGAGATAACCCTTATTTTATACTTTGGGCTATTCAAAAATAGCAGATATTACAAGCTCATAACGCAGCACTCGGTTTTAAAGCGAACATTTGAAACTAAAATCTTTGCTTCTGGAGGTCCGTGGAACAAAAATATTTTACAAATGTTCGCTTTAAAAATACATATATTCAAAGATGTGCAACACATTTTCATGATTTAAAAAAAATAGCAGATCTACAAGCTCATAGCGCGGCACTCGGTGCCGCGCTATGAGCTTGTAGATCTGCTATTTTTGAATAGCCAAAGAAAGGTTAAACTGACAGAGATGCGTTCCCGGATTGAATGGCTTAACGCAATTTGGTGAGCCTAATGGTCGACCTCTGCAGGCTACAATCAGTCTCCCTCAATCCTCTTTTCTCTTTCTGTTTCTTTATTTATCTCCCTTTCTTTGCCGATGTCATGACCAAGTATACAGTACAGCACCGAATAGTAACTGTCTGTTTGAGAGACTGGAGGCGCATCGCTTTTGCTCTGACCTTAGTATTCAGCAAGTGATATTTTGGTGTAAACAAAAAGGTTTTTGTTTAAAAGTTTCAAGCTGTGTGTTTGTTCAGCAACAGGGGTCTCTACAGCTTTTTAATAAACAGAAAATACCTATCTTTTTGTAGCTTGTAGGTGGTTGATATCATGTTTCTGGTAGATGATCATCGACAATCAACGGAGGAGATCAGTGTGAGCTCCTATTTGTTATTAGACACACCAAAGTGTTCTAAATCCAAACAATGAAGGCAGGCCACCAATAACTATCTACAGTGTGCCTCTAACAGGGAAGAGAAATGTCTGGCTGTAGACGGGTATCTGGAAGACCGTAATTCAATGGCACTTTATTGAAAGACACAGTACATCTCACACCATTATTATCTATGTGCTGTTGTGGCTGGCTTTCATAAAAACTACTTAAACCCAATGTACTTAGCTGACCGCGGGGTCCCACAGGAGTCTTTACTTGGTCACCTCCTTCCCCCCCCCCCACTACACTAAATCTCGGCGCTGAAAAATTGCCCATCTACCAGTGGTGGAAAAAGTACTACCAAATAGGGTACTAAGTAAAAGTACCAATACTGCAATGTAGAAATACTCTGTTACAAGTCAACGTTCGGAATTCAAAATTTACTTGAGTAAAAGTACAAAAGTACTGGTATCAAAATGTACTTAAAGTATCAAAAGTAAAAGTACTCTTTACCCAGAATGTCCCGTTTCACAAGTTTTCAAGTGTATAAAATTCATAAAAATCCTTTGAAAAACGGCATGGTTCTTGCCCAAAACTGCATGAGATTGGCATAAATTTGGCATGTCTGTACACGTTTTTCCCTCGCCAAAATGTTGTATAATTTTGAATCAATTAGGTATTTAGCCCCCTTCCCGACAAGGTAGCATGACAAGGTTGGTCCCATTGGAAACCTGAGGTTATCTAGTATCAAATGGTGTCTCTATCTTTGGGCTACGTCGACATTTGAGTGTGCCACAGGCTCCGACAGACCGCCTCGCCGACGTTCCGGCCAGCAATCCCGCAGGTCTCATAGGGGTACTAATAAAACATTGGAAAAAAACCTCACTTTGGACCAGTTTTTTTCTTGGGATCATCAACATCCCTATATTAGAGGTCCTATGGATGCCAAAAAGTGGTGCGCGTGGACCACTCCTAGGGCCTCTACTAGGTTGGACGGTTCTTGAGATACGTGAATAAGAGATACCGGTACACATATAGGGTGTGTGTATACATGGGCCTCATGTACAGTAAGGCTATAACACCTTTTTTTCTTTTACTCCTGAAATGCTCGCCAAGCCCCTTTGTACAAAGAATGACATATTCTAATAATATCATATACAGTATAGCTTATATATTCCTGAAGGTTTTTTTTGTTTTCTTGGCAGAGCCGAATAAAATGACACAATCTTGGGTAAGCTCATAAACCGTTATCTCCCATTACTTGATGAATGGTTTATAGTAGAACAACAGCATGCAAGTAATATCACACTGGAGGGCATGTTGGGATGCTATGCTGTTTATTGTCGCCGTAGGGCAGAAACCTTGATTCTCCATACTCCTTCAACTTTTTATGTAATTTCTTTCGTAAATTAAGGCCCTACTTCATCGTAGTGTCGCGTAAAAGCAGTGAAACTATCCGCCGATCTACAAGCTTGTGATGTGTTGTGAGCTTTCATATCAGCTATTTTCACTGTGAAAGTGCTTAATTCTGTGTGTGGGTTTCATAAATATTATAGTATAAACAAGAGCTTGTGACCAGGGGGGTGGCAGTGGCTCAGGGGTAGAGTGGCCGGTAGAGCGGCCGGATGGAAGCCGTGAGGTTTCCAGTTCGATCCCGGGCTCCCCCAGAAGAGTTACTGTCAAAGTGTCCTTGAGCAAGACACTGAACCCCTAATTGCTCCCGATGAGCAGGTTGGTGCCTTGCATGGTTTCGTCCGCCATTGGTGTGTGAATGTGTGTGTGAATGGGTGAATGTAATGCACAATCTATGTAAAGTGCTTTGGATAAAAGCGCTATATAAATGCACCATTTACCATTTACTAGGATCCATGGGAGCACAGGTTCTATTTTCCATGTCCTGAAAAGTGATAGTTTTTTAGACATAAATGGTTTCCGTCCGATATCAGCATGGCATGTACTATCTACGGTTATACGACCGAATCACAGCTGTGCTGATACAGTACAGCACTTCTTTGCAGTGTGTATTGTGAAGCTACAAAACGTGTTTTAATGCTTGAATACAAACATGAAATGATGATTGAAATGTGAGGTAATTTAGAGTTAAACATGGGACGTAAAATTTTACTACCTGCATATGGCCATATAATTGATATCCCTTAAAAAAGAAAATGAAAGAATGAAACATCTGCTGTTTGTTTGCCTGTGCTTGTGCACTGCAGGCACATGACTTTGCACAAACACACGCATGCACGCACACACGCACACGCCTCTCTCTACCTTGTTTGCCTTCTACCTCGACGGTGGCGTGTATGTTTTGTCCCCTCGTGGTAAAGCGGTGTCTTTGAAGTATTCCTTCCATGTTAACCCATTTAGACCGGGAAAATTTGTGCAAATCTTTGAATATGTATTTTTTTGGGGGGTAACATTTTTAACTCTGTTACAACTTCTGGGGTCCCTGGAACAAAATATTTTGAAATGGGGGTCCACGGCCAAATACGTATAATTTTGGGTGGTCCTTGCCTTTTTTATTTTTTTTTATTGTTAGGATTTAGAAGACACTGTATTTGTAGAATCCCCAGAAGCAAAGATTTGAGTTAAAAAATATATAGATTCAAAGATTTTCCCCAAAAATAGCAGATCTACAGATCTACCTGTATATATGCTATTTTTGAATAGCCAAAGAAATCTAAAATGACACCGATATTGTCCCGGCTTTAATGGGTTAATGGTCCCGGCATCTTTAATGACCAGGCAGGCTAAGCGACAACGCCCGGGAGAAATATTAGCTCAGCAAGGTCAGAGCCAGACAAGGTCCCATCTGTCTCCCTGCAGCCACAGCGTGTGGATCCCAGGCAGGCCAGGCCCCTCACATTACGTTGGCCGTCGGCCCCGGGGCAAGGCAGAGGAGAATGCATCATCCATCTGATTTAGCCAATTCAATACGGGGACGCATCTGTGTCATTTTAAGATTTCTTTGAGCTATTCAAAAATAGCAGATATACAAGCTGTGCCGCGCTATGAGCTTGTAGATCTGCATTCTTTTATTTTTATTGTGAAAATGTGTGCAAATCTTTGAATATATATCTGTTTTAAATGAAAATGTTTTACTCAAATCTTTGCTTCTGGGGGATTCTACAAATGTCAAAACTGTTTTTTGAAAAAAAGTATGTTGCTATAATATCAGTGGTTCTCAAACTTTTGAAGGACCCCCATCTCAAAATATGTTGTTCCAGGGACCCCCAGAAGCAAAGATTTGAGTTAATGTTCACTTTAGAAAATATATATATTCAATGATTTGCAAAAATATTCAGGTTTTTCGACAAAAAAAATAGCAGATCTACAAGCTCTTATAGCTTGTAGATCTGCTATTTTTGAATAGCCAAAGAAATCTAAAATGACAGAGATGCGTCCCCGGATCGAATGGGTTAGGAAGACTCTGGCCGCCGCTGTAATTTCAGAGCTGAATGAATAACGCTGGTTTCTTGTTGCTGTCAGCTGTCGCCGCCGGACCGGTACGCCGAGTCACAGACACACCGTGAAATCCGGGAGTGTTTCGTTTAACCCATTAAAGACCTGAGGCCGATTCTAGTACAAACGCCTTCTAATTCGGTAGTTCCCAACTTTGTTGTGCCAAGAAGGGATCCTAAATTGATATGTATTTGGCCGCGGATCCCCATCTGAAAATGTTTTGTGCCAGGGACCCCCAGAAGAGAAGATTTGTGTTAAAAGAAATTCAAAACATATTTCAAACACTTTCAAGATTTTTGAAGGGCCAACGCTAAAATCTAAAATGACATCTAAAACGACATCTAAAATGACATTCCATCAAGTGGTTTCGAAAATATGAAGCGAACTTTCAGAAAGTCGAAAAAAGAAAATACTAATTTTTGCCTGTTTCCATCCACTGATAAAATGTGATTCTTGGAATATAGTTATGCGTTTGCATAGGAAATGTGTTTGGTTATAAACCCGATGTCACAACGTGGCTTCTTCTACTTATGAATAATAACTATAGGCCTACTTATAATAACCTACAAGGCTAATTATATGACAAAATATTCATCTATAAATTGCAAAATTGATATCATACGAGTTCAATGCCTTCTGATTCAAAACCTATTCGGCACAGTGGCGGCCTTTGCTATGTTTCACCCGTTTCGAAAGCGGTTTTGCAACGGTATTGAACAAAAATAGCTACCTAGCTCACAACATTATTGTGTATAGCTTATTATTTTCTCTGTTATTAAAAATGTAATCGAAAAACTTGCATTTGTACACTCCACAACTTGTGATGTTAAACTTGTCTAAGTGTGTCATGTCACAGAGGCCCAGACCAGACCTTCAGAGAACTTCACATCACATTAATCCACACATCGGGTACACCCCCCCCCCCCCCCCCAACCGCAGCCCTCTCAGGTGTCACATTTAAAGGAAATACTGGAGTGGTGAAACTGTGAGCGCCCCATAAACGAGTCTGAAGCCTAAGCCAAGTAACCAGTGACTGTGTGTTCTCACTGGGCTCTGTGTTGTTGGGGTTAACACCCTGTGACGGACATGAACTTTAGAGTCACTCAGTTCAACTCCCTGGCCGTTCTCTCTCTGTGTGCCTTCTCTTCAAAAAACTGACACACTGTTTAAAACTGCTTCAGATGAGCCTTTATGACCGCCTCTCTCTCTGTCTCTCTCTCAATTAAACATAATTTATACCAGAATAACGATATGTAAACAGTACTGTGTAACATTGCAACACTGCAATCAAATACAGTAGGTACGCTTTACTTAAAAATTCAAAATAAAATAGACATTGCATTACAGATGTATTCTACTAGAAGTTCGGCCTGCTGCGCGGACCTCCCATCTAGCGCGAAGTTGCTTGTTTCTCGCGCAGAATCTGGCAACCTAACTTTTGGTCCCACAGAATTGTTGTTTATAGACGGTAAGACGATAGCGTAGGTAATATTGTTTTGTTTGGGATGTATGGCACGAAAATGACAGACATATTAGCGTGACTGTGGTGGGAATAGGGACATTACCGCGGTGACTGCAAAGACATGTGTAAGTACTATGAGACATTTTTGGCTAACACTAAACACTGTGCTAAAGGGTTTCCCCTTCCGGTGTGGTCGCTACTGTGCCAAAATATTGTTGGACGAAAATAATGATGCTCCAAAAAGGCAAATGTATAGTGAGCAATGCAAAGTGGACAAAACAATGCGTAAATAAAGCAAGAATGTTGTGGCTAGTGTTGTCATGACATGTGATATGTTGTTGTTGTGTTGATACCTAAACAATGAATTGGCATCACCGGGGCACAGGAAGGGCTGACTTTTCTCAAATGTAATATAGGATAACTTTCATGTGAATAAAAAACATAGTTTTTATATTACCAATCTGTATAGAGTATGTAGTCGTTTATTAATACAATATATAACTAACACAAGTTTGCTGGTTGGAGGCGGTCTCTCCTTGCTCCTCTCCAGACTCGAATGGAAATGACTCGTCTTGCCAAACATCCTCTCTGTCATTTCATAGCTCAACAATAAACATGTTGGTGATGTCGTGGGGGCGCTCTGGTAGGATTTATTTGCTGTGGTAATTACAGTCCATGTTCCGAGATATCTTGCAAATATTGCATTGCAAATATATGTGACTCTGATGTCTTGCTAGTTGGCAGGTGGTTAAAAAAAAGTGAAGATCCTTTTTCCACCTCATTTTGTGTGCAGTAGTGGGTGCAGACTGCAGACAGACAGTCAATGTGTTTTCCCCCGGGAGCCAGCCTGCCTGTGGTGGCCTCTCTCAATGGCAAGGCCACATGCTCACTGAGTTCTGTATAAAAGTCCATTTCCTTAATTTAGGATCAGTCACAGTGCTCACTTGCTCTGCCACTGTGTGTTAGCGTTCCAATTTGCTCCGGTCGATTCTCTCCAATGTGTCAGTGTGTCTGCAGTATACAGGAGCTGCATCCATATAGTGTGAAATCTCTCTCTTCATTCGTATCGGCAAACGTTTCTCATGCAATACCCATCCCGTCGTATATACCTCCACAGGATGCCGTCGTCTGGAGACGCACCGATACCATTCGTTCTTGCCGTTTACCGATTCCGATGATCCCATAATTGCGTCGCTGACCTGGAGTCTCTCCCCCCCCCCCCATCTCTACAGCTCTTTAGTAAACAGAAAATAACTTTTTGTAACCCTCCTGAAAATGCATTTTGTTGGTTTACTAACGAGCTGGAGAGATGATGAAACCCCCTGTTATTGAACAAAAGCTCTATAGCAATGATAACTATCAGGATATAGAGCTTTAACGTTTCAACAAAAAAAAAAGTTTTAACCATAATATAACTTACATCACCTTTACATTAAGCAGACAACGAATTCCACTGCATGGCTAGTGTTGTCTGTCGTCCTCCACCTGATGCCTCTGAGAGAAGAAATCCACTGACAACTAAAGGATCAACAATCACCATAGCAATAACTTTATCACACACTAATATTTATTGTTTGTGAGATCAAAGCGTCTGCTAAATGCCTAAATTGCAATTTTAAATGATGAACTAAGAAAAAACATCAAAATGATTGCGCACACACACACACACACACACACACACACACACACACACACACACACACACACACACACACACACACACACACACACACACACACACACACACACACACACACACACACACACACACACACACACACACACACACACATTCATAGCTTTTTCTGTAATTGGCTGGGCTGCAACAGTGGGTCCAGCCCCATAAGGGCAAATGTGTCACTTGGCCCTCATTCATGAAATAAACATACAACAGAAAACATTACATTTTGAAACCAAACAGAAAGATGTGAACATACATAATACAAAGACAAACAAAGTATGAAAAAAAAATCAAATCATATACAGCTGGTTATTAACGCCATTGACTTGAAAACGCGTCAATTGCTACTTAATCCACCCACGCCATCGACGCGTTAGACGCGTTGATAGCTTTTTCATTGTTTAATCTGTGATCGCGCTGTTCTGTTTATTTTTCACCATCAGATTCAGTTTTTGTTTTTTTCACACTCGTGACGCAGATTCCGTTTCCGGTTCTCGGAAGGCCTTTTTTAGGCATTTGATTTTAGGCCAGAATAGGGAAAAATATGTTTTTTCACACGGTATAAAAAACGAACAGAGAGCTCTAGTTCTATTTTCTTTAGTCTGGATGACGAACAGTTATCGTCGTCGTGTATACCATCGAACTGAAGCCCGATCGGAGATCTGCGAAAATGTCACATCCGGTTATGACGTATGGACTGTTTGAGTCTGTTTGGGGGGGGTCGAGCGAGTGAGCGAGTGATCAAGAGGTTGATTTGCTGCTCTCTGTTGGTCGATCTGTCGTGTGTGTTTAAAACCGCAGCCAGACAAACTTAAATTAATTTAAATAACAAAATAACAACAAAAAATAACTCGAAAATCGCTGGCACTGGGGAGTACTTTATGAAAATACTCTGGCAGTCAAAGAATTAATCCTAAATGGCAATTTCTCAATAGCAGCCACAGTTCCAAGCTGAGAGAACCACACATGTACAGGATCTCCTCTCTGGTCAGTAGGAATACATTGAGGACTCTAGCTGGAGCACTCATTCAAGGTCACTTCGACCACGCATGCACCTCTTGGTACCATAGCACCACAAAGGCCTTAAAAACAAGGCTCCAGGCATCCCAAAACAAACTGGTCAGGCTACTGCTTGGCCTTACATCTACAACTCATTTAACCCCTGCTCACTTTGCATATAGTGAGCTAGCTTTGAAAGCTCTTATCAAGTTGCATGGAAGGCTTTCTAAAAAAATATATACAAGTAGTGGGGGTCCCTGCTTCGTTTCACTCTCAGCTAAGGGGTCATTGGCCTGAAACATTTTGTAGTCTCCTGGTCTAACCAATTGAAACAGTTTACAACGGAAAGGTTTTTCTTTGAGATGGGGGGTCCGCGGCCAAATACATATCATTTTGGGGGTCCTTGACATGAAAAAAAGTTTGAGCACCACTGATTAGCCTATATAGCAACACATAGCAACACAAGTTCTTTCAAAAAACTGTTAAGATTTAGAAGAGATTTGTAGAATCCCTGCAGAAGCAAAAAAATTATAATCACAATTTTTCAAAAAATAGCAGATCTACAAGCTTGTATATCTGCTATTTTTCAATAGCCAAAGAAATCTTAAAATGAAACTGATGCGTTCCCGGTCTTAATGGGTTAAAGTGGAAAGGGGTTTTCTCCAGTGTGGACATGCAGGTGTCTCTTCAGGTTACCCAACTCATTGAAACTCTTGTCACACTGTTTACAGTGGTAAGGTTTTTCACCAGTGTGGAGACGCAGATGTGTCTTCAGGTCACCTGTCTGACTGAAACTCTTGTTGCACTGTTTACAGTGGTATGGTTTTTCTCCAGTGTAGACATGCTGGTGTTTCCTCAGGTTACACAACTCACTGAAACTCTTGTTACACAGTTTACAGAGGTATGGTTTTTCACCAGTGTGGAGACGCAGGTGTGTCTTCAGGTGATATAATTTACTGAAAGTCTTGTCACACTGTTTGCAGTGGTATGGTTTTTCTCCAGTATGAACACGCTGGTGTGTCTTCAGGTTAGCTACCTGACTGAAACTCATGTCACACTGTTGACAGTGGTGAGGTTTTTCTCCGGTGTGGACATGCTGGTGTCTCCTCAGGTGAGCTAACTGACTGAAACTATTGTTGCACTGTTTACAGTGAAAAGGTTTTTCTCCAGTGTGAATATGCTGGTGTGTCTTCAGGTTAGATAACTGACTGAAACTCTTGTTGAACTGTTTACAGTGAAAAGGTTTTTCTCCGGTGTGAATATGCTGGTGTATCTTCAGGTTAGACAGACTGAAACTCTTGTCACACAGTTTACAGATGTAAGATGTCTTTCTTGTGTAAGTCCTCTGACGGGTCTTTACGTCTGGTTGAGTTAACGTCTTTGTAAACTGTTGATGACTGTAAGATGTTGGTTTGTCAGTGTTTCCATGTTCATGGCTGGTTATTACACAGCTGGTGGTGATTTGCTGATCGGCTGCTGAGGGGATCTGTCCCGTCATAATTTTTCAGTAGAGGTCGTCGCTCCTCTTCATGTGTTGAAAGATAGTTGTCAAGGCAGATGTACACTTAGAACAAGAGAACTGAGTAAGGAAATATTTGGACTCGCTCCTTCCAGGAGTGGCGGTGTATCGTCAAAGCTGCTTCTATGAAGACTGAAGTTGTAGGTTCTGCAGGGGCTTGCAAACGTGTCTTTATACTCTCTCTATCTTTGTATGTTCTCTATCTCTTTCTCTCAGCACTCTTCATCAGGACATATAGTGGTCTTAGTGGGATGAAGTGGAAGTCACAGTAGTTGCAGTAGCTTAACACTTTATACAGGCTAAGCAGCGCTCTGCTCTTACCTCACTCACAACACAAACTGTTGCCATAACAACAGCCATGTGTGCAAGCCGCCACCTTTCCATATTTGGGCAAGACTGATATAATCAATTTGACATCATCACCATGATGACAGAGATCAACATGAAAGCAACGTCGTTATTAGACCCTTCTTTTGTGTATTTACCGTTTAACGATGGTATTATATTATTGTTCAAAAGAGGCACAGCTTATTCTCATTGAAAAAGAACACTAACGGTCTAACCTGTAAAGGAAGAACTAAGTGAGACACAGCAGGTCACAACACACCTCCTCAACCATCTCAATACACAACTGGTTGAACACCTGAAACCAGCCAATCACAGTACTGGAGTTTATATCCTGAATGTCCATTTTGGTAAAGTCTTTTGAACATCCATTAAACAGACAATGAATTCCACTGGCTAGTGTTGTCTGTCGTCCTCCACATGATGCCTCTGAGAGAAGAAATCCACTCACAACTAAAAGATCAACAATCACCATAGCAATAACTTTATCAATCACTAATATGTATTGTTTGTGAGATCAAAGCGTCTGCTAAATGCCTAAATTGCCATTTTAAATGATAAACTAAGAAAAAAAACATCTAAATTGTTGTCCACCTTGTGTGTACACACACACACACACAACACACAACACACACACACACACACACACACACACACACACACACACACACGTAAACACAAGCATGCACACAGCTAGGATTCAACAGGACGCCAAAAAAAAAAGATTGGCCAATGATCCAAGCCAGCGACTAACACTTGTTGGCAGAGCGTGGGATTCAAACCAGCATATGGTCACAATCGGGCAGAAGAAACCTTGCATCTCCATATTTCAACTTTTTGAACACTTTACATTTGCAAACCAAACAGAAAGATGTGAACATACATAATACAAAGACAATCAAAGTATGAAAAAAAAATCTAATCATATACAGCTGGCTATTAATCCTAAATGGCAATTTCTCAAGAGCAGCCAATGTTCCAAGCCGAGAGAACCACACATGTACAGGATCTCCTCTCTGGTCAGTAGGAATACATTGAGGACTCTAGCTGGAGCACTCATCCAAGGTCACTTCGACCACGCATGCACCTCTTAGTACCATAGCGCCACAAAGGCCTTAAAAACCAGGCTCCAGACATCCCAAAACAAACTGGTCAGGCTACTGCTTGGCCTTACATCTACAACTCATTTAACCCCTGCTCACTTTGCTAGGATGGGATGGCTCAGGGTAGAGTACAGCAACTTGCAATGGGCCTGGTCTACAAGATACACTACACCACAAAGGCACCCATGTACCTTTCAAACTACTTAACCCTCTAAGACCCAGTGATGCCTATTGGAAACAATTATATTTTATAAAGAAAGATGTTTAAATATTTTTTGTTTCTGTTATTTTTTCACCTCTAAATCCTCCTTGGGTCCTATTGTTTAGTCTTACAATGCCATTGGCCAGGATATTTGCATATACATACCCCCCACAGAGCGGGGAATCATCACAACTTGAAAAATCTCTGTTGGAACAGCATCTATCTTTTCTCTGGAAGATATTCCTCACAAAAACGTAAGTAATATGCCTGTAATATTTGTTTTGGTGAACATTACAATGTCTAGAACATGTACATATGTTATTATTGTGAAATATAAGCCCCAAATTTAAATTAGAGCATGATTCATACTTGTTCCTTTTTGGAAACGTTGGGCCCTCTTGGTTGCAAAGAATACAAGGGCAGGCCTAATGTTCACATTACATTACATTACAGTCATTTAGCAGACGCTTTTATCCAAAGCGACTTACAATAAGTGTATTCAACATAGGTAGGGAACGAAAACTACTAATCACCAGAAGTCTTTAGTGCATTTTCTGCAAAAACAAGCAACCAAGAGTATACCTAGCGCTAAGGTAAAAGTGCAATATATCAGCCACCTATTTCCTTAAACAGATGAGACAAAAATAGCTAAATCAAATGAGCATGAGCTAAAACAAATAAGTGTATCGACTAAACAAGATCCAATAAACAATACAGCAATAGAAAACAAGCGTTCGTACAACTAGTTAACAACAAGTAGGTCAGGCAGAGAGGAAGGGTAGTGTTTCCTGAAGAGGTGGGTTTTCAGCCTGCGGCGAAATATGGGCAGTGACTCTGCTGTCCTAACATCAGTGGGAAGTTCATTCCACCACTGTGGGGCCAGAACAGAAAAGAGTCGTGACGTGTGGATCGGCCAGAAGGACCCTTGAGTGACGAGGCAATCAGTCGCCCCGAGGTGGCAGACCGAAGTGGTCGGGCAGGGGTGTAGGCATCGACCATAGCCCGGAGGTAAGAAGGAGCTGTTCCTTTCACTGCCCTATAGGCTAGCACCAGGGTTTTGAACTGGATGCGAGCCGCTACGGGGAGCCAGTGTAGAGAACGGAGAAGGATGGTTGTGTGGGAGAACTTGGGGCGGTTGAACACCAGACGAGCCGCAGCTTTCTGAACAAGCTCCAGAGGTCTGATTGCAGATGCCGGAGCACCAGCAAGGAGGGAGTTGCAGTAGTCCAGGCGGGAGATGACGAGAGCCTGGATGAGCACCTGGGCTGCCTTCTCCGTGAGGAAGGGGCGAATCCTCCTGATGTTGTAGAGGAGGAATCTGCAGGACCTTGTCACTGATGCGATGTTTGCCGAGAACGTCAGTTGATCGTCCAGGGTCAGACCCAGATTCTTCGCAGTCCGAGTTGAGGTCACCACAGCATTATCAATGGTGATGGCCATGTCTCGGTGCGGACAGCCCTTCCCCTTCACCTGCTACTGTTCAGCCTTATATATAGTTTTCACAATATATTTAAGCAGTTATATGTGTATTTCCCCCACTTTGCATTACTATATATATATATATATATATATATATATATATATATATATATATATATATATATATATATGTATATATATATATATATATATATATATATATATATATATGTATGTATGTATGTATGTATGTGTATATATATATATATATATATATATATATATATATATATATATATATATATATATGAGAGAGAGAAACAGTGAGAGAGAGTAGGCTATATGTGCATTTGTACTTTAATTTATAATTTCCAATGATATTTGTAACCATTGTTTTAACAGTCAGAACCATACAATGTTATGCTAAGAGTCCTCAGCTGGTTCCTTTGTTCACAAAAACTGAATTGTTTGCTTTGAGCAGTAAGCCTCAGAAAATGTCCACCCAAACTTTCTCTCTCCCACTAAACAATACATATTCAACCATAGTTTAACCAATATATTCCCTTGTTATTTCTCAGTATGTTTAATTTGCTTTCAATACTACAAGGACAGTGGGACCAATGTGGTACTTGTTGGGGGGTTGTGGGGGTTGTACATTATTATTCATTATTCATTCAAGGTGTGGTGGGTACTTAGGGGCAATGGAATAATGTCCACTTAGGGGAAATCATCATCACACAATAGGTTTGCCAGACATTATTGTATGACTTGTGAAATGTTAGTTGTCCTGCAGTAAGCAGTGATGTGTAAGCACTACTAAATGTACTAATGGTATGTCTTTTTTTCATTTCAGAATGCCACAACAACAAAAAGGGCCTCGCTTCACAGCAAGGGATGTTCTGGATATCGTGATGAACGGAGAGAGTGATGTTGACATAGACATCAATGAGACTGATGAAGAGTCAGATGAAGAGGACTGTGGCATGGGGTCCAAAGAAAACCAACCACCCAGTGAACCACCCAGTGAACCCACTGACCGCCCAGCAGACATTCAGCCGCCCCAACTGACCAAACCCGCTCAGCGCCGTGATTCAAGATATCAGTGGCTGAAGAAGGACTTCATCAGCCCTAATACAGACTTTTCTGGCCCACCTCTGACCTCTGAAGATGTGAGTTCTCTCCAAACACCACTGCAGTACTTCCGCCAGTTTGTGACCACTGACAATGGTTTAGGTTATTAGGTTTCTTTACTACATATATTGTACTGATTTTTATTTTGTTGTTCTTTTAATAAAAGGTATTTAAAAAGATGGCTTATTGGTGTTATTATTCATAATGTATACTGTTCTGAGGCCAAATATTATTCATAATTGATCTGAGGCCAAATAATAAACCATATAAATGAATCCTTAAGTTGTTTTAGTGAAGTAATTACACAATTGCCATGTTATCCTTAAAAATGGCCTATAGGAAATTTTGCTACCTGATGGACCCAACGTTCCCATATGGAAACATTTCCATAAAAACTTACCAAAACATAAAAAAATTAAAAAACATTATATTTTAAGTACTCCTACAAGACCATTAAAGGTTAAAACATATTTTTTGCAAGTACAAATATATCCGGGTCTTACTGGGTTAAACAGAACAAAATCTTTAAAACAGACTTTCTTTCAAATCAATATGGCGCATGCAAAAATGCCTTAATCTGCTTTTTTATGCGGGGACGCCCTCACTGAAAGCATTTTACTGAAGTCCTCCAATAACCCTACCCTAACCCTAACCTTAAAAATATCCATAGAGGTTCCTGGTGTTCTAATATACACAGCTAATAATGATGTTTTTTTTGTTTTATTTCAATTATTATACAGTCCAAAATGTTTCTTTCTTACAGAGATTTCACATTGCTGAATTTTAAAGCAGTGTCAATATATAAAGCCACACCGCCTCCAGTTTTACCAGCCCTATTGGTTGTGAACAACTCATATCCATCCAGTTGCATATCATTAGATTTTTCCTCATCTAACCTGGTTTCAGATACAGTAATTACATTACATGTTTTTAATTCGCGCAAATAACGGTTTATTTGTTTAAATTGTGTATAAAGACTTCTACAGTTAAAATGTATTACTGATAACTTATCATCCATTTTTACATGATTATTGAAACCATCCTCTGTATAATACTCATAATTTACAAGTTATTGTAAAAAAAAAAATCAGGGTCAATGTCATTTGCTATATCAGATATCTTATACTCTGTGTTTGAGTTCAGGTGCTCATCATACCCATTGAACAGTCTCTGCGGGTGCTCGTCCGTGCTGCCCTCCGCAGCCACGTCAGTGAAATCCTCTTCATCATCGTCTGAGTCGTTTCCAAGTGGAAAAAAAATGTTCTCTTCATTTTTATTCATTATAGTAGTCAGCCAGATTCACTCCACGTTTTCCCGCTGGTACACTGGTCTGTGTCCTAGGGGATACCAGTCCGCTCGTCTGGAAAACCAGTCCATCATCACAACGAGTGTCCACACTGTCCATAGTCCGATTTCAACCGTAGTAGCAAAAAAAAAAGTAGCCCAATAAAGATAGAAAATAAAAGAAATAGTCCATACAACTTACATAGCTCATCTGTATTGATCCAAATCCTTGAGTTCTCTTATTGTGATGATTTTGGCTTTCTCCGGTGTTCCATTTAGCCGTATCATCACTTTGCAATTGCGTGTCCACGTTCCTTGTATCTTGTCTTGTTTCCTTAAAAGACGTGCATGTCTTTCAATGTCGGACAGACATGCAAAGTTAGAGCTGAGGCATCTCTGTGACAACCCGCAGTTTCATCAGTCTAAAAGAAGAATCCAACCAGAGAGAGAGAGAGAGAGAGGGAGGGTGATTAAAAACCAATAAAATACATATTCCAGGATAGAGAACCTGCTTGAACCATCAATTCTTATCATCATTGTAACATACTCAGGAGGCTCAATTTTTTTAGCTTCGACAATTTCAAAAAGTTCAAACAGGTTGGGGTCATATACAAGACCTTACATGGTCTGTGCCCGCCCCCCCTAAGGGAATTCATTAAAAGGAAGCCTGAAAGAGGAATCAGTACCAGAGCAACCACTCGAGGAGATTGTGAAGTGCCGCACCGGCAAACAACCTTCGGTCAAAATGTCCTCTCAGTACAGGGTTGTGTAGCATGGAATGGCCTTCCTCTAGATATAAGGGATTGTGCTACATTTCCATCTTTTAAATTCAATGTGAAAAGATGGTTGCTTGAAAACCAAAGCTGCAACCATTTGTGATCATATTTTAGTTTTTTTTAGGCTATGTGATGTAATGTAATTGTATTTCACCGTTTGTCTGTTTTCTGATGTTATTGTTTTTCTGTTTTTCTGTTTTGTGTGAGGACTGCGGATGAAAATTAGCATCTTTGCTAAATCCGGTGTATTTACGTTCATGTGACGTTCATTAATATGCTCTGTCCTGTCTAAATAAACAAATAAAGTAAAGTAATTAAAGGAGCAGGTCTTGATCGACTGTCAAGGTTTTGGACTAGTGACCCAAGAGTTGGACAAAATATATTTTTTTAATAATATTGTTTAGTCAATCAATAAATAAATATTTGAATGGCAATCACTTCACCCTTCTGTTTAGCACCAAGCACTAAATATAGTCATTTTGGATTCAATAACGCTGTTTATTCCAGACATGCATAGTGTGAACACACCCTAAGGCTATCAGTTGAGTTGTGCATTTTATAGTAAGTGGTACTTTTACACAGTATACTCAGTAAACTGTTATTGTATTAATTGGTACTCTTACAGTCCCTCAGTAAACTGTTATTGTATTAATTGGTACTCTTACAGTCCCTCAGAAAACATATTGTATTTTACTTCAAAACATTTATTTTCAGTGCCCATACCCTAGGTGGGGTTGGCGAAAGGGCCTTTCTGTGTGGAGTTTGCATGTTCTCCCCGTGTCTCCTAGGGTAGGTACCCTCACAAAAACATGCAGTAATCCTGGTCACTATACTGCCTCCCCCTGGTCAGCTGGGGCGCCTGATGGAGGGGAAGGGAACTGGTTGGAATAACGTGTTCCTTCCACGCGCTACGTCCAACCAGGGAAACTCTCCCCTGTCAGGTGACAAGAAGGTCAGTTGGCTCTCATGCATTGAAGGAGGCATGAGCTCGGCCCTGGCCTCCCTAGGTTGGCAGAGGGAAGGTAGTGCCCAGGATTACATAGACAATTGGCACTGGGTGTAAAAAATAGGGTTACAAAATCGTGGGATAAAAATTTAAGCAAAAAAAAAAAAACCTTTCTTGTTAATGGTTAAGAGATGCAGCTTTAAAACACTCATGACCTCCAGAGTTTGAAGATATTGTTGGGCAGAATTATGATGCTTAAGTCAATAAAAAATAGATGAACAGACCAAGGTTATAATAGTGTTGGATTTTTCATTATAGTTTAGGTTTAGTTCGTTTTGCCTTTTTTTGCTGTTTCAGTTAGTTTTAGTTTGTTTTAGTTTTTAGAGTGGGTTTGCTAGTTTTTATTTAGTTTCTATTTTTGTGAGAACGCCTGGTTTTAGTATAGTTTTGACTAATTTTAGTGTTAGTTTTAGTATTTTGTTCATACTTTGGGTTATTTGTCAGGTGCAGGATTCAAAAAGCTCAGAGTAAGTATTGTGTAATAAAAACTCAACACAAGATACCATTTAAAATATATATATATTAAGTGACTGTTGGACAATCAACTATCCACACAACTATAACAGTCCACAATGGCTGCCTTAAGTGCAAAATGTACTGTGCCTGCTACAAATCAAGATAACCATACAATATTTGAACATAAACCCTTTCATGAGACACACAGGGACCAGGAGTCTCAGGTTTCTGGGGTGCTCAGAGAGGCTGCCTTGTTAAGGTACCAGAGATGGGGACTCGAGTCAGAGACTCGTACTCGAGTCGCACTCGAGTCGCCACAAATGAGACTCTAGACTCGACTCGGACTCGCCCCTCAAAGACTTGAGACTTGACTCGGACTCGAGCTCAAAGACTCGTGGGCAATCTTTATTTTATAGTTTTTTTTGGATGCATTAATGAATGAAATGCCCCAAAAACCTCCACTCCCCTGTCCCCTCCCTCCCGCAAAGGAACCTCCAGTGCGCGCTGCGCGGAGCTGGCTCCCGACCGGCTTCAGTCAAGCTGCTTCGTGCTGCTCATTAACGTGAACATGGAGAGGCGAGCACAATAGCTGCTGTGTGTGTAGCCGCCGCAGCCTTTCATCATAAAGTTTAAATATAAAAACATCGAAATTAAACAAACATATTTAGCTCAGCATCAGCTATATAACCTCAGTTATGGCATATGATTACATTTTTTATAAGATAATCGGATCATCTGTGATGGCATGTTTAGGAAACGTTGCATTTTCATTTTTGCGCTGCTGTCTCGTTAAACCCAGCTGGGTGATTATTCAACACTTCACCACAGTAAACACTACGTTCATGTTTACTGCATTAAAGCTGTGGTTCTCAACCTTTTCAGGCCGTGACCCCCCCCAAATAATCATATTTGAAGTGGGGATCCCCATTTTGTTTGACTCGGTTCCACAGATAAATATTGTGAAAATAGCAGATCTACAAGCTCACAAGGCGTTGTGAGCTCCGTTGTGGTCCAGACTCCCGACCCA